>NC_057019.1:7480850-7590319 GCF_000002595.2 Chlamydomonas reinhardtii
CGACGCCTCCGCCACCACTGCCGGCCAGGCCGCCACCGCCGCCGGCAACTCGGCTACTGCTGCCGGCAACTCCGCCACCACTGCCGGCCAGGCCGCCACCGCCGCCGGCAACTCCGCCACCACTGCCCAGACCGCCGCCACTGCCGCCGGCAACTCCGCCACCACTGCCCAGACCGCCGCCACCGCCGCCGACGCCTCCGCCACCACTGCCGGCCAGGCCGCCACCGCCGCCGGAAACTCGGCTACTGCTGCAGCTGGCTCCGCCACCACTGCCGGCCAGGCTGCCACCGCCGCCGGCAACTCGGCTACTGCTGCAGCTGGCTCTGCCACCACTGCCGGCCAGGCCGCCACCGCCGCCGGCAACTCCGCCACCACTGCCCAGACCGCCGCCACCGCCGCCGACGCCTCCGCCACCACTGCCGGCCAGGCCGCCACCGCCGCCGGCAACTCGGCTACGGCTGCAGCTGGCTCCGCCACCACTGCCGGCCAGGCCGCCACCGCCGCCGGCAACTCCGCCACCACTGCCCAGACCGCCGCCACCGCCGCCGACGCCTCCGCCACCACTGCCGGCCAGGCCGCCACCGCCGCCGGCAACTCGGCTACTGCTGCCGCTGGCTCCGCCACCACTGCCGGCCAGGCCGCCACCGCCGCCGGCAACTCAGCTACTGCTGCAGCTGGCTCCGCCACCACTGCCGGCCAGGCCGCCACCGCCGCCGGCAACTCCGCCACCTCTGCCCAGACCGCCGCCACCGCCGCCGACGCCTCCGCCACCACTGCCGGCCAGGCCGCCACCGCCGCCGGCAACTCGGCTACTGCTGCAGCTGGCTCCGCCACCACTGCCGGCCAGGCCGCCACCGCCGCCGGCAACTCAGCTACTGCTGCAGCTGGCTCCGCCACCACTGCCGGCCAGGCCGCCACCGCCGCCGGCAACTCCGCCACCACTGCCCAGACCGCCGCCACCGCCGCCGACGCCTCCGCCACCACTGCCGGCCAGGCCGCCACCGCCGCCGGCAACTCGGCTACTGCTGCAGCTGGCTCCGCCACCACTGCCGGCCAGGCCGCCACCGCCGCCGGCAACTCAGCCACCACTGCCCAGACCGCCGCCACTGCTGCCGGCAACTCCGCCACCACTGCCGGCCAGGCCGCCACCGCCGCCGGCAACTCGGCTTCTTCTGCGCAGGCTGCGGCATCCAGCGCTGGCTCGTCTGCGGACGCTGCGGCTGCCGCTGCTGACGCCTCCTCGGCATCAGCTGGTGCCGCCGCTGCATCCGCTGCCGCTGTCGCGGCTTCGGCCACGGCTGCCTCTTCGTCCGCCAGGGCTGCGCAGACGTCCGCCACTGCGGCTAGTAACTCTGCCAACAACGCTGCTGCTTCTGCCAACAATGCCCAGCAGGCTGCACAGCAGGTATGTGTTACAACTGCGGGTTGTGTTGGTGTTTCGTTAGTGGTCAGGAGGAGGACATGCGCTATGCGGGGGCGGGCGGAGATGTTCAGGCGCGGTGAGGGGACGGAAGTAGCTGCTTGGCTGTCACTCGCCCCAATATTCTTGCCACATATCTCTTACCTGATGGGTCCGTATTTATGTGCCTTCTCGCCCTGCAGGTGCTCAGCGGCTAAGCCCATACCTAAGTGTTCCGATGTGATGAACGAGCCCTCAAGAATAGCAAGTCGCGCCAGCGCGCCACACTGGGGTCATTGAAGCTGACTTGCGGGGCTCAGGTTGCCGTTACAGTCGGACGTAGCAGTCGGACGAAGATACAAAGTGTGCATACGGTATATTTTGATACGGTATCGTACGTGTGGCAAGCTCTGGCTCCTTGAAATGTGCGCGCGTGGGAAAACCATACGTTCCCAAAGCGTGATCGAATGCTAGGAGCCAGCCATGAGCATGTTCACATGGATGTGTGCAATAGAGCGCATGCTATGGCAGTGGCGCGTCCAGCCGTCGTTTGTCGAATGCACTCAGTAGATAGCGGGGTTTAATTGCCAACTAACATCGGACTTCGGGATCAAATCGGGAGCATCCAACAGTGCAAGAGTGCAACCCATGTGCAAAAGCTGTAAACAAGGATGCAATTGCTGCCGCTTACTGCGCCCTCGATGCGGTGCATCGCCAAAGTATGTATTACCATGCCTGCTTGAGGTACCAGGCTTGCTGGCTTGGGCGCGGATGGGGCAGCTGGGGCGCGGGGATCTCAGCACCGTTCATGTCTATGATGCAGCACGCGCGCGCGCCGCGATGCTGCCCCAAGCGCATAGCAGCTCTGCATTCATCCACTACACATGCGGGGATCATATCGAATCCCTTAAGTTACTCCGCCATGTGGAACGCGCGCTCTTTCATATAAGGGCGGCGTGCAACAGCATTATTCCCGCCAGCGCAGTTCGCCCCCGCCTCGGTGTAACAAGAGGTCTACGGACTTCTCTCGACACAACTCTCTCACAACTCTCTCGACACACGGTTGGAAGCCAAGGGCATAACGCATCACATTCCGTTCCATGGCTCGGACGTTCTTCGCCTAAACCCTAGTAACTACGGTAATATAGGGGGGGGGGCGGGCAGCCTTCGGCGCGTGCGACGTCTTTCCATGATCGTCAACCTGGGCACAGGCAGCCTAGGCTATGGCAATTTGTTCAGCCGCTTGCTTGCTTGCAGGTTTGCACCGTACTACCCTCACAGCTTATGATCCGCATAGTAGCACATAGTCAGCATCTTACAAGTACGATACGTCAAATTACGCATATAATACGCTGGGGCGCAAGGGCTAGTATGCTGCTGTAATACGCGCTGCCAAACCCACATGTCGGGATGTTGGGATGTTGCGCACGGGATGTCGAGTCATTCTCAAGCTGTTTTCGCGCTTTCTGCTACGCACGCAGCATGGCATGTTAATGACGAGGCCATCAAGCGCGACAAATAGCTATAACCAGTGTGGAAGCGTGTGCTGATGTCAAACATCGCGGCTTAGCATCTCGTAGAATGCCCAAGGATGTCCCAACTTGTTCCTGGCACAGCGTAGTTTCCCACATACTGCCATTCAAGAATGGTACGTACTACGTACTGTGCAACTCTGCTTCCTTGCCATGCCCCATCGCAGCCTTTCATTACAGGGCAGCAAAGTGTGCTGTGGGTTGCTATGGCACGAAAGCATGCCTCCATATTAAACCAGATGTCTCCAGCAAACAACACGTTACGGTACACATGTACACGGTGTGGGACACGTGTAGCATCCTAACTGAATTCTGTTGCGGATCTATCCATCGCAGCCGTACGACCTGAGCTGAATCTGGGTATCCGGACATGCAGTGAGACACCCACCGCGCGCCTTGAGATGTTTGGGCGTTAGGCTTCCTTGGTGACGAGAACCTGAGAGAAAGCACCGACCTGAACCCCTAGCATGCAGTACCACCAGCGTCCACCACGTTATATTCGGCACCACGTCACCAAGCATGCTCGCCAGAGCCACCTGTTTCGTCACCAGTGCCCTCCACCCGTCCGTTCCCACCGACCGCACCTCTCCTCAGGCCGGAATGGCGTAGATGCGGAACGCCTGCGCGATCCAGTCGTAGGCGCACACGAAGTCCCAGAACGTCACGAAGTCCAGCTTGTCGGTGCGCACCAGGCTGCGGACCAGCCGCACCACCTTATCCACTTCGACGCTGCCGCAGCCCTGCGCCGCCAGGAACAGGCGCAGCTCCACCTCGCTCAGCCGGCCCTGGCGCGGTAGGGTGGCGATGCGGTCGAACAGCGCCACAGCGCGCTGCAGCGCTCGCAGCTTGCGGACCTGCGAGGGCGGCAGCGTCGCGGGAGCGGGTTGGAAGAGCAAGGGCGGATAGCGATTTCGGTCACGGCAGGTTGTTGTTTGGGGGGGGGGTGTTTGGTGAGTGCCTGAGTTTGTGCAGTCAAACGTGACCGGTGCGGGCCTTGCCACAAAATCAGCGCAGTACGCCCGCCCCCACCCCTGCAGACCAACGTGCAGCCGTAGCACCCCCTGCAAGCCCTCACAAGTAAGCCTCAACAACTGCGCCGGCCCACCTTGTGCCGCGGCAGCAGCAGGCGCACCACCATCTCGTCCTCGCTCATGTCCAGCAGGTCCACCCCGGCCACACCGTTCAGCTTGAACGAGCGCAGGTCAAGCTTGTCGAAGCCCATTTCCTGGTGCAAGGAGAAAATGCAGAAAGCAGCATTCAATACGTGGGCAAGCAAGGGGCCATTTATGCAAGTGGTCCTCGCGCGCCCAGCCCAGACCCGCAATCCCACCAGCCGCATCTATCTTTGCCCTCAACACACCCGCCTCGACCACGCAACGTTCTGCCACTCCACGCAGTCAGCCAACTGCCCAACCCCCACTACCCAGCAGCTTGCGGGGCGGGCCAGCGCGCTGTGGTCTGCGTCTACGACCCCTCACAAACCCCCTGCTGCCCCGCCGCTCACCTGCAGCAGCGTGGCCAGCTCCTCGGCCGTGTAGCGGATCAGGTGCTTGCGCTTCAGCAGGTCGCTGTCCACCTCGGGCATCACGCCCAGGGCCGACTCCGGCTCCGCCAGCGCCAGCGCCGAGGCTGGCGGCGGGCTGTAGCGCGCCGCCAACGTGGAGGCGCGCAGGCTGCTGCGCAGCGGGCTGGCGGCGCGGGCCAGCTCCGCGTCCAGGGAGCCCCGCAGCGCGGTGACGGCGGGGCTGGCGGCGGCGGAGGCGGAGATGGCGGCGGCCAGGGGCGACCGGTAGCGGCCGGGCGACACGGAGCGGGCCAGCGCGCCGGTCATGCTGTCCAGGGCGGCGCTGCGCCGGTAGCTGTGGGGAGGGGAGGAGGCACGATGCAGGTTGGGCGGTGCTGGATGCAAGAGACCAGCACGTATACATGCGCTCACGCGCACGCACGGGTGCGTAAAGTGCTAGCTCTGGGCACAATGCTCGCCCGTACATGTAAGCCGCTTTCAAATGCTTGTTTGCTTTCGCCTGCAGGCCGGTCCACACCTGTCGGCGGTGGTGGGCCGCGCCAGGGCCTTGGTGGGCGTGCCGTAGCCGTAGCCCAGCGCCGCAGGCGACATGGGCGGCGGCGCGTAGCTGGACTTGACGCGCGGCGTGCCCTCCTCGAAGCGCAGCAGCTCCGGATCAACCCGCCGCACGTTGCGCACCACGTTGGAGTTGGCGCGGATGGCCGCAATGGTCTCGGCCTGGTTCTTGGTGTTGCCGCGGCGCAGGCTGAGCAGGCAGTAGCGGGCGGCCTCGGCGGTGTAGGCGTCCGCCGTCACCAGCAGGTCCACCAGCAGATCCACACCGCCCTGATGAGGGGAGAGGAAGGGTGGGTTGGGGGGGGGGGAAGAGGCGGCGGCAGGTGGGGCGGGGTGTGCAGTCCATGACCGCATTACTCCTTACAGGTGGCGGCCATCCATGTTGGGGTCTGCTCGTGACATGGGAGCGCACGCAGAGCTGGAAGCAATCCACCCGCGCACTGAATCACTCAGCCAGTCAGTCACGTGACGCACCAGGTATCGCACGCTGTCCTGCACCACGATGTCGCGCGCCGCCAGCAGCGACAGCGCGCCCGCCGCCGCCGCCTGCACGGACGCCTCGCAGTCGGGCCGCAGCAGCCGCACCAGCGCACCGATGCCGCCGCCACTGCGCAGCGCCAGGCGGATGTCCAGGTCGTCTGCGGCGCGGGAGAGGGAAGGCACACAGCAGGCCGAACAGTGAGCCGCAGGAGGTGTTCACGTGGCCTGATGGCATGTAGGTCCAGGATGCCCCACCTGGGCCCGCTCGCCTGTCCCCCCCCCCACACAGTGACGCTCTCACCACTCTCCCACCCACCACTCCCTTCCGTACTTCAAGCCCAAACCAGACCACATTATTGCAGCCCTTGCTGCGCACCCGCCAGGTTGCCAATGGCGTTTGCGATGTTGACCACCACCACCGGCGCGTACAGAGGGCTGAGCAGCTTGACCAGCACAGGCACCGCGAACGCCTCCGCAAACGCCACCGCCCCGCCCGCGCGGCTGCTGAACATGGCCAGCGTGGAGGCGCCCAGCTCCAGCACGCCCGCGCTGCCCTGCAACACCAGGGGCCGAGAGAGCGTCAAGGCGGGAGGAGTAGGCGCGGAGGTGAGGGCGTCAGTAAGGTGTTTTAAAGGCCAGTGGAGGCAAGACGACTGGGTTGTCGAGGCAGGTGCATTGCACCGGGCAGCCGATGCAAAACACATCGGTGTCCTGCCTTCTGGCAACACTACCAGCGCCAGGGCTAAGCCGCCGCCCACTCCCACTCCCCCTCTCTCCTCGCACCTCCAGCGCGTATCTCCCCGGCTCGCTGAAGCGGTCCAGGGTGCGAGTGGAGAAGGCCACCGCGTGCAGCATCGTCAGCGCACGCAGCTGGGGGTCCGACAGCAGGTCCGCATCATACACGCCCTGTGCGAGGATGTGGGCGTGGGCATGCGCCATACGGACAGGCAGGGGGTGGGCTTCAAACCCGCCAGGATATGCCCGCCAGGTTTGCATGCACGGCCCCGTGCAGACCCAAACTGCTGCTGTAACAGTCATCACTGCTACGGAAAGCTGCCCCATGTTGTCTGTGAATGTGTGATGGGTTGCGTGGGCTCTGCCATTCAAGAAAAACACCGCCGGCCAGCTGGCATGCTAAGGACCCCTCCGCCCCAGCCGCCCAGCTGCTGCCCACCGCCCTCACCTGCAGGTGCTCCCGCAGGTCGGCGATGGCTAGGCTGGCGTCCGTGACTACGATGGGGCTCAGCGCCGAGTACTTGTCCTGCAGCCGCTGCAGCAGGTCCAGCTGCAGGGGCGCGGAGCATCACACAGCACAACCGGGAGCGGGCAGAAGGATGATGAGGCGTGACGTGCTCAGTAGGGCACCTACCTAGCTGCAGGCTTGGCACGCCAACAGGGACTCAGGGAATGCAGTTGCCCGGCTGAGGGCCGCCCGGGCCCCGCTTACATGAGCTATCCTCCGCCCTTACCTTGCGCCGCTCATTCTCATACTCCTCTGCCAGGCTCGCACGCGCCTCAAGCGCCTCCACCTGAACAGCACATCACAGCGCGGGAGCCCCAATGGGACGAGCAGGTGACTCACGCGCTGGGACACGGCAATGCCCCCAACCCGCGGTAAGCTGCGCACTGTCGGACCCCCGGCCCCCGGCCTCACCCTGGCGCGTGTGGCGTTGAGCTCCGCGAGGCGGCGCACCGTCAGGCGGGTGAGGTAGTCCGCCTCCGCTAGGTCGTAGGCCGACATGGCGCTGCAATCACGGAGCAGGGACAGGGGCAGAGCGCTGGGTGCGAGGGCAGCAGTGGCGTGCAGGGAGGCCGGTGGGAGGGGTTGCTGGTTTGAAAATAGCGCAGTGCCAGGAATCCAGGCTTGGGAATCGGCAGGCACCGACCCTGCGACACCTGAACTAGCCGAGGAGCTTCGGGCGCGCCGCTGTTGTGCTGATTCGGGCAGGAATGCGGGCGGGCGTGCATGTGAGGTTGGGAGTTCTAGACATGACCCATAAGCTTGATCCAAGAAGTCTGACATTGCGCGGCTCGGTTGCGACGCTCGCTTGTCTACTACCCTCTCTGTCGCTAGGAAAGGTCTGAAACGGACATGCGACTCTCGCATGTCCGGCGCCGACGAGCCACGACGCGCCCGCACAGGCGACAACCCGTGTTAAACACATGGTATGCTCAGCATTTGAACTAAGCGATCGGCTGCCTCAAGCGGAAGAGCAGTTGTGAAGAAGAGAACGAGCACAGAACCTGCCCACAGCTCGCCAGTAAACGCTCACCCCTTGATTTCAGGCGTCTAAAGCTTAGTATTGCAAATATGCCAACTTGAGAGGTGGGACCAAGGAAGGTGTTCCCAGCTGAATCAACTGCTTAGTCTCATATATGATAGGAGGCGGCGTTCGCGTATAAGATACTCTAGGTGAATCTGGTAGTGTATTAAAGAATTGATGGTTCTGGGTTAGCCCGTCCTGCGCCTGCAGTGTCATGTCATCCATGCCAAGGCACCAGGCACCCATGCCCCACAACTCACGAGTCACGAGCATCTCCCCCCAAACACCACGCCAAACTACCCTACAAACCTGGCAGCCGCATGTAAGTACCATGTGTGTTGTTATAACTCGAGAACTATCACCAGTGCCATCACGTTCACGGAAGCCGGGGGTATATGCCACATACAACTGCTCCAAGCAAGTCCGTTGTGCATTCTAGCTCGTATGCCATCACTCTCTACACAACAGCAGCTGTGAAGCCTAGCAGACACACGGGATTTGTCTTCTGCCGTATGCAACCACGCCCCCACCGCTCCTAGTCCCCCTCTCCACCCCAAAACGGACACACAGTGAGTGCGCTTCCCATCGCGTTCCGCCTCATTGCTTTTGACGCGTTCAGCTCACGTCAACACTGATACAATGCAGACATGCACGGCCACGCGCACCACGGCGTGCAGTCCCCATACGCACCCCGAAACCGAGCCACCCACCGCCGCGGTTCAACCCGTCCACAGCAACCTGGTGCAGGAAGTGTGCGTCCGATTCAATACCATCAACACCGCGGCCCAACTGGGAAAGCGCTTGCCTGCCGAATAGCTTATTCCGTTGAAGCAGTGCCTATCGCCACGCCTCTAACTTTACACCGCAGCAATCTCGTCCTCAGCCTGTGAATACAACAGGCAGGTGTCAAGCTTTAACAATGGGGAGCGCAGGGTAAGGAAGCCGCCCGCACAAGCCATCTCTCCTTACCAGGTGAGCCGAGAACTTCATGTGCTTATCCGTGTCGCTCTCTCCCGGCACCAGGAACTGAACCTGGTAGGGAAGCGTCGCTGAGAGCGTCTTGCCCTTAAAGTGGGTGACGTCCTTTGTCACGGTGCCCTCCATTCCCTTCAGGTCCATGCCTTCGTGGTGCTTCGGCGCATGGAAGACCTTAACGGAAGCGATCACCTTGACCTTCTGGCCTTCGTGAAAAACACCCGTCGAATAGCCGTTTCCGGAGCAAGTCACTACCAGCGACTGGCGCCGGGTCACTGAAACACGCTGGACAGAGCGAGAGGCAAGCATGATATTGATAGTGTCTGAAAAGTACAATACAGATAACCTGTCGAGTAATGAAACGAGACCAATATTTTTACACGTCGGACCGATCCTGACTCGCGACCTCATGGCGAGCAAAACGCTGGCTTTGCTTAAGCGCTGCTTGGGCCGACATGCGCAACATTTCAAGGCTACACTATTTCCCCGTTTGCGACCTTCAGAAGGGCGTCACATTCGGTGTTGATGGACTACGGGCACGCCCCCCAACCATGGAAGGCTTGCTGCCTCCTCGCAGTCCACGCGGCCGCCTGCAGCACCCTGACCACATCCCTAAGCATCAGATTCCAGGCGCATTCGCTCCAACACACGAGCTGCTGCCGCTGCGCCTGCTCCAGCTCTCCCAGCATCCGAGGCACGGCCACCCACCGGTGTCTCGTCTCGAAGCCTGGAGCTCGCGACGGCGTCTTGCATTCGCATTCACTCGCAAGCACTTCGTTAACAGGGCGTATCAGGGATAATCGCCCCTGGGCCCCGGCAAGTTCACGCCGGTATCTGTTGCCCAGTGGCAGGGACCCACTCGAGGTTCCGCCCTCGAGCGTTTGGAACTGGCGAGCCTCCCGCTTGCGGGTGCAGCCTGAGCATTCACGCGGCCGCATGCACGCGATTGCAGCACTGCGCGGACGGGTCGTCGTCGTCTTACACCTTGGTTATTTGGTTCTGGAGAATTTGTTTCTTGGTTTGGCTTTTCAGCGGTTTCGGGTACATGCCGTGGACACGCACCGAGCTCGGCCAGCCCTCCGCCCGCCGCCCACTCAGCTGTCAGCACGGTTCCCCCACCCGGCCGGCCCCGCTGCACCGTGCGTGGGCCGGTCCCTGGACGGGTGTGGGGAACCGCACAGCGGTCCGCGCCCGTCCGTCTCAGCTGTCAGCTGTACGCCACTGCATCGTCGCCAGCCTCGCCGCGGCACATGGGGGCGGGATCCATGCAGCGGCGCCCATACTTACCACGCTTGGCCGGCGCCAGTACATACTACCAGTACAGCTCGCCCGGTGCAGCCGCCGTTCAGCCCTCTAATCAGCCCGGCCCCAGCTAGGCAGCCACCCTGCTTCACTTGCTCGGCAGCTTTGCCCGGCATCGGCTACTGACATCCGCCACGCCGCTTCTTTCTTCTCCCGTTTCTTTCCGCTTGCCCACGCATATGCTCCATGGGCGCCCGCGGATGCCTGGCTCCGTTCCAGGTGGGTGCATTTTGTGGGTTTCGCGTTGTCGCGGCGAATGGCAGCAGCCTAGTTGCGAGCTGGAACGCGTCCGCCCCTGCAAGCGGCAGCAGTCTCCACGACACTCGGACTCCGTTTGGCGTGCCGAATGCGGAGCAGCGTGGAGCGCGCACCGGTGTCTCGTCTCGAAGGTAACAAGTAACCGCATTGCCGCTGACACTAACTTCTTTCGTGATGTTTATTGCTAGCCTGGAGCTCGCGACGGCGTCTTGCATTCGCATTCACTCGCAAGCACTTCGTCACCCACCAGGGCACCTGTATCGTCAGGGAGGGCGCCGAAGTGGGCACACTGATGCGCTGGTCCTCTTCCTCGTGAACGTGTTAGTCAGTATTACCCGTGCAGCACTATATCCGCTTACCAGCGCTCGCGGCGGCTGCTCGCGCGCTGCCCTGCGCCAGGTACGTGGCCAGATCCACTTTGCGCGCAAGCTCGCCCACCATCTCGCTGTTACGAGGGCCAGCCGCATGACGTAATATGCAGGGTCAACCGCTCACCAGCAAGCATAAGGAAATGGTGCTCAAAAAGTAGACATGGCAATATCCGGGTAGCCCACCTGCGCGTCACCGCCTCGGCGCGCAGCACGGACAGCCCCGCCGCCGTGTCCTCCACCTCCTCCGTCAGCTGCCGCACCCGCGCCTCCAGCCCCGCCCGGTCCGCCCGCTGCGACATGGACGAAGACGCGAGCTCCTCCAGCTCCTGTAGCCCATGCAGTGAAACAGGTGTCAGGATGATGTCGTAAGTGTGGCCCGTTCCCCCCGGCCATCCGGGAAACGGGATGAGCCGTGCACAAAGCTTCAAGGGGCACTGACCTTTTTGCTGGCGCAATGGTTGACCGACGCCTCCAAGTCCTGCAAAAGGGTGAAAGCGGCGCACGGTAGTCAGCGTGGTATGGTATGGACCATGTGATCTTGCATGGAGTGACGCAACCACCCTCCCAATTACGCACCTGGATGCGCAGCTCCGCCACCTCCACACGGCTGGCAGTGGCACGCAGCCGCCCGTCCACCTCACCCCGGAGCGATGAAAACGCCCGCCGGAGCTGCAAGCACAAGAGCGTCCACCCAGTCAATGTTGTGATTTGGACAACGCCGCATCCTCCCAGGTGCGGGTTTCTCAGAATGGGTGGCGCCGGCGCGCATGTGGCGCTGGCGCGCAGGTTTAGGCCGGCCAGTGTCTGGTTAGCGGTCTTTGCTGGCAAGCATAGCACAGCAAATTGTTTTGGAGGCCGCAGCAGCGAGGAGTGCTGTGGCTAGAGGATTTCCTGCTGTTTAGTTCGTTGCCTGCTGTGCTTGTGCTTGGCAGCGGGATGTGGCTGGGCGCATGGCGGGCCGTGCCTGTACGAACCGACCCCAGCTATGTCCAGGAGTTGAGGTAGACGTTTGCGGCCTCAGACGGGCGACTTGGCGTGGGCTCAGCCCACTTGACCCCTTTCTTGTTTCAACATGCGTTGGAAAACATCTACAGCGCCTTCCCAGTCCCGACCCGTGCCGGCCCACCTCGTCGGTGCGTGTGGTGGCGACGCTGTCCAGCTCGCTCCTGACCTGCCGGGCCGAGGCCTCCAGCGCGGTGGTCAGGTCGGCCTGCGTCACTAGGTGCTCCTGGGCCCGTGTGTGCTGCTCCAGCCAAACCTGTCCACAGGCATGGTCGTTTGAAACGATACAAATGGAGTCAAGGTTGCCGGTATTGTCCCATGACAGTCCTGTTTCGCCCTCCCCAATGCAGCCCCCTGACCTGTCCTCACACACTGCACCCTCGCCGCGCCCACCTGCCACTTCATGTCATCCTTTTCGCTGTACCGCGTGACTTCCTGCTTGGACGTTGTCCGCGCAATGGTGTTGGCGATCTCGCGCACAGTTGCCTCGCTGGGCTTCTGGGCCGCCGCCTCTGTCACCGCCTGCGTGCACCGCGACTGTGCGTCAAAAGCCTGCGAGTTGCGCTTGGATGCCGCGCCACGCAGTCGTCCCGGCACACACAGAATCCTATGGTGTTGTGTGCCCCACCTGCAGGTCCTGCGTGTGTTGCCGGCAGGTCACCTCGACGGCCTCCACGCGCGCCGCCAGCCCAGCCGCAGCGGACTCCACCTTCCCGTTTAGGTCGCTGCGCAGTTGGTGGTTGCCCGCACGCCATGCGGCCACCTGCACAGGGACGCCATGCGCAGCCTCATGGCACCGTACATCGTTATGCCAAAAGCAGCGACCTGCGGCCATGTGCGGCATGCGCGTCTGTGCCACACCTGGGTGGACAGCTGCTCCTCCACCGCAGACGTCAGCCGCGTCATTTTATCTTGCAACTGTGGCATAGCCGCATAAGGATGCGTCAGGGTGCGGTGAATAGCTTGCGCTGACATACCTCAGCACAGTAGCACAGTGCCACAGCTACCAGCATTTGCCAAGCATCAGCAATGTCATCCCGCCATCCAACGCAAGCAGGAGGCTGCAACGCCTTCCCTGCCCCCGCCTCACCTGTGCGTGCAGGTCCAGTTGCTCCACGGTCTGGCGCACGTCGCCCTCGACACCCTCCAGCCGCTCCTGCAGCTGCGCCCGCAGCGCTCCCACCTCGTCGTCCAGTGCCTATGACGGCGACACGCGGCAGGTGCATGAGCCAGCTGCCACAAATGCAGTAGTGCGTGTTGCTGTGGGCGGACTGGACACAGGCACGGACGCACGCACCTTGCGCAGGGCCGCCATGATGGATGAGCGTTCCGCCGCCAGCTTCGCCCGCGAGTCCGACTGCGGTAAAACAGCAAAAGGAGGGAGGGTCAACTCCACCCGACTGTATTTCACAGGCACGTTTGGCAATGCCGTAGATGCCCTTCAATACACGGCATGCAGCACCAGAGACTCGGCATGCCGTCACCCATTCTTTGCTCCCACCGTGCACACCTGTGTCTGCTGCAGGTTGTTGACGCTGGCCCCCACCGCTTTGAGCTCGCCCGCCGCGTCGCGCAGGCCGGACTGCAGGATGCGCACCGCATCCCACAGCGGCGACAGCGCGTTGTCGCAGCGCTCGCGCACCTCCAGCGCCGCCGTCTCCACCATGTGCTTCACAGCCGTGTTGGTGGGCCGCTCCTCGAGGTTGCCGGTCACGGCCTGTGGGAGATGAAGCACAAAGCATGTCATAAGCCCAACAAAACGACAACTTGACCGTGCCCGGATGCATCCGACGCCCGTGCAGCAGCACCCATCTAGCAATCATGGACCGGCCGCAGCTCACCAGAGTCAGGCGCTGGATCTGGGACGCGTGCTCGTCCGAGCGCTTAAACGCGGTGGCGGACAGGCTGCGCAGCCCCTCCGACGTGACGTCCTGCTGCCGCGTCAGGGACGCCACGCGCCGCTCAAGCTCACGCGCCAGCGAGTCGTCCGCCTGGATGACCGCATGAGTTCACCAGTACAGTGCTTGGTGGCAGGGCATGCGGAGAAGCTGCACGAGGCGTTGCCCTTCTGCTCTGTTGCCGAACTATAGCACTGGGCTCCCTCAAACCCCACCAACACACCTTGATGCTCAGCGCCCCCGAGATGTCCGCAATGGCCCGGTCCAAGTTGGCGAGTTTTGACAGGAGCTGTCGTAAGAGCACAGTCGGGAGGGGACCATGGGAGGGGACATGCCATTATCCAAATACGCAGGCTGGTCCCGGGAACTGACGTTAGCAAGCATGCTCCTGCCCCCTTCATAGGAAAAGCCCTGACTTACGGAGGTGCCTCCCAACAGCCCGCCGCTGCCCCCGCCATCCTGCTCCAGTGCCGCCGCCGCGGTGGCTGCGCTGCCGTACACCGTGTCCTTCACCGAGGCCAGGTCGTGGTGCAGCCCGTTGAGCTTGTGCGACAGCTGGCCAAGCTTGTTGGACTGCAGCTCCAGCGCACTGCCGGTGCTGGTCATGGCAGTGTTTAGGCCTGCGCGCATCGCACGTTAATTAACACGACTCACAAGAACGCACCGACTTCACACCGGTCAGGCATGTCGCAGAACACTAAGAGGGGCTGATTTCAGCGACGCACCTGCCACGGCCTTGTGCAGCTGGTCCACGTCCGACACTGCCTGCCGTGCCAGCGACCGCGTCTCCTCCACAACACGTGGCGTGGACGACAGCGTCTCCTGCAAGGAGAGCGCATGCCCGCCACGCGCGCATTGCATACTTAGCAGGTAGCAAAGCGGCCGCACGCGCTTTTGCGGCTTAGCGTCTCCTGTTTCGTGCTGGGATTGGCGAGAACAACCCTCCCTGACAGAACATTCGAGTAGCCGCACGTACTCAGGCCCTGCTCCCGAGCTGTCGAGCCCACCTCCCTCCCCATTCTGCGAGCGCTCACCTGCATGGACGCGATGGCCTCCTTGACCTCCGCCGCCAGCTGCCGCATGTCCTGCATCTCGCCGTTGACCCGCCCGTGCAGCTCCTGCAACAGACGTCATGCCGCGGATGTATACTGCTGTCCCCAGCCGAACATGAAACCGTGTAGAGTACCTTTTGCCATCAACGCACGGCCGCCAGGGCCCCATAACCCCTGCCCACAGCCCCTGTCGCACCAGGTCCTTTTCGCGCGCCGCCGCCGTCTCCTTGGCCACCGCTGCCACCTCTGCCCGCAGCTGTCCTGTCAGCGCCGCCACCTCGTCCGCCAGGTTGCCGGCCACGCCCTCGAACAGGCCGCTGACGCGCTTCGAGTAGTGCTCCAGCGCAGACAGGTCCACCTTGTCCCGCGACAGCTGGTCCATGTCGGAGCACAGCCGCTGGACCTGCGTTGCAGGATGGCTTAAGCAATGGTGATACCTGCGTTCGCACAGCAATCACAAGCCTGCTTTTGACGGCCTGCCCTCCCTCACTGCTGCTGCCACTACTGCCAGCGGCACACCGACGCCGCCACAAGCCCCACCTGCGCCGCCACGTGGTCGTACAGCGCGTCCACCCGCTTGTCCAGCTCGGTGTTGATGGTGATACCGGCCTGAGCCGACACAGCAGACACCCTGCCCTCCAGGACCGACTCCACGCCTATATGTACGCACAACATTGTTTCCAGGACACTGGCTCTCGGTGTTACGCATATGTAGCGACCCGGTTTGCCTAGGCATAGCGCAAGGACCCCATCCCAACTGACAGCTTCCACACAAGCAAACAGATGCGCACTTTGAATCCGCGCCAGCATACGCTTCTCCGCCTCCTTGACGCGCATGCTGCTCTCCTGCTCCGCCTCAAGCCGCGAAGACGCCGCCGCCAGCTGCAGCGCCTGCTTGATGTCGCCGCGTAGGTGCGATATCTGGACCTGTGGGGAGTTGGGCCGAAGTTTGCACGCTGGTCACCTTGTCAGCTTGCGCACGTAGCATTGTCATTCGGGGTTGCAGAACAGTACTGCACCTCATCTCACCCTGCTGGAAAGGGGGCGCAGACAGCTGTAGTGACCCGTCCAGAAATGCAGACCTCTTTCCACCCCCTGCCCCCGCACCTCTATGCGCGGCTCCAGCTCCCGCAACTTGGCCATCAGCATGGCCGAATCGTCCTGCAAGTAGCACCAGGCCCGATTACAACCACGTCAACGGACAGGGAAGCACCTCCAATGCCAACTGCGCATGGCACGTACGACGATCCGGGTCAACACCGCGCCTGTACCTCGCTGCTCCATCAGAGCCGCACCACCCACTGCGCTGCCTTGCCCGCACTCTGACTTGGGGCTACTACACATCCGGCGCACCTCCGCCTTGTTGCCCATCTCCGCCAGGGCGTCCGCGCGCCGCTCCAGCCGCGACAAGCGGTCCATGACCGAGCCCGTGGGCAGGCTGTGCACCAGCCCTCCCGCCGCCGCCACCGCTAGCTTGCTGGGCGAGGCCAGGCCGACGCCCCGCCCGCCGGCCTGGTCCAGCCTGTGCAGGAACAGCCCCGGGTCCTTGCATGAGTGGCATTCATCGTCATATGGCTCATCAACTTGCTGGTTGCACTCGCGCCTTGCACTGCCATGCCGCGCATGGCCAGGCAGCTGCCGGCGGCCTCACCCGGCGGTGCTGCTGTCGGAGCCATACGGCAGCCCCAGCCTCGCCTCCAGGCTGGCCAGCGAGTCCCGCACCAGCTCCACACGCGACACCACGTCGTCGTGCGCGTGGCTGGCTGCACTCTGCAGCGTTGGTACAAGGGGCAGCCAAGGTCCGCACGGTGCAGCTGCGGAGACATTGCGGCAACCTAGGAGGGCAGAGGCAGACCGCACCGCACCTGCGCTGAACGCAGTTGTGCGCACTCGCTGAGTAGGCCATCCAGCTGAGTCTCCAGCGTCTCAACCCGGCTGAGGTCGGCCTTTTGGCCTAGCTTGCTCCACACGGTCCCGCCCTGCTGTGTGGGGTTGCCAAAGGCCGCCAGTATGTCTTCCACACGCTGAAGCTGAACGTTCTGGACCGAGATGTGGTCCACAAGTATTTGTATGCTGCGCCGTACTGTAGCCGGGGTACCGTGCCTGCGTGGGCGAGTATTTCCATTCCATAGAATTCAGTGTGTGGGACAACATGCCATCCGTTGACCGCACGGGCAGCGCACCATTCATTGTTCACAAAGCTGACGTCCAAGAGGCTCAACGCATCTGTTACTGGCGGCAGCATTGACGCGGCTGCTGCCATTTGGCGCTTTGTTGACGCCCTTTCAGGCCGCTCGCAGGGGAGCTGACCGATGCCCGAGGTTTGCTTAAAACATGTTTGGTTGTGCTTAACACGCGTGCGTAATGCTTCAGCGCAGTTGTTTGACGACGACAGCCAGATGGAACTCAAGTTCGGAAAGGAGTAAGGAATGGTGGGTATCACAATCTAAGTTAGTTGTGTGTAGGCTGTTGGATATAATATATTAACAATAGGGACTGCACCCGCCTTCAGCGAGGCCAGCCTTCCATCGTCACTCGATCGCACCCCGCATACCCACGAAATCGCCATCGTCCCAAACGCAAAGTAAATTATATTAGTGCGGTTGCTAGCTGCGGGCCAACATGTTGCAGCGCCGCCCGAGCGGGAACAAGCTCGTAGAGTCAGCGGCAAAGACACAGGAGGGCTTCCAAACAGCGGGAAACAGCACACAGGTCACGCTCAATGAAATTGCTGTGCGCGAGTTCCACGACGCGTTGAGCCGCGATGATGAGATGGCGTTCGCGGTGGCCGCTATCATGGCCCTTACCGCGGTCATCAAGCGGAGCACAGCCGCGACACTGATGGGGATGAGCAAGGAGCTGGAGGACGCGGCGCAGGCACTCCAACGGTGGGGATTCGCACGGAGCGCGGAAGGGGCGAGGGGACCAGGGCGTGTGGGTAATCCACACACGGCGATCTGCGTGCCAACAAACTTCCGCTGCACCCCGTTTGCAACGCCCAACGGCAACACCTATTGCATGCGCACACATTACCTGGCAGGGTGAACCCGACCAACATCTCGCTGAAGGCCGGCTGTGAGCTGTTCCTGCGGTACACCACGCGCACCAGCGCCCTGGAGCTCAAGGTGGACGCGGGGCGGGGCGGGGTCGTGGGGCGGGGAGGGGAAGCCGGGCCATTGGGTTGAGATGAGATCAGTGCCTGCACATCAGTGCAGGGTCCTTGCGTGCAAGACACAATGCTGCTGGCGGGCCCTGTGGCCAGTGAGTCAGCCGATTGGGGGCGATGCCTGCCGGCTGAACGATGCGCCGCATTCGTATCCCCACCCCGCAGGACATTGAGACAGCCAAGGCGCGGCTGATTGAGCGCGGGCTGCACTTTGCGGAGACCAGTACTCGGTGCGCGGCTGGGGCGGCTTGGGTAGGGGCACGGGGGCCGGCAGCAGCTGGCACGGTGAGAGCAGGGCCTTACAAGGACAGTAGGACAGATGGCTGGGTGTGCTAACCGAGCGGGTGTCCCGGGGCCGCCGTGCCGTTCACGGTGGCTAGGTGTCTGCCCTTCCACATCTGGCCGAGGGGCGTGGGATCCAGGACGCTGGACGGTGATGTGGCGACGGTCAAAGCGTGCGCAGTGGAATCGTGTCAATCGAGTGCGCGCATCACGTAGCTTTGGCTTGAACTTTGCCAGCTAAAGCTACGCTCCTCGCTGCACCCGTGCGGCGGCTGGTTGGCGGGGCACAGGGCGCGGCAGACCATTGCGGAGCTGGGCTCGCGCTTCATCCGCAGCAACTGCACCGTGCTCACACACGGCTATTCGCGTGTGGTGCTGCGGCTGCTGCAGCAGGCCTTCTCCAGCGTGAGCGGGGTGGGGTGGGGGCCGTGGGGTTTATGGCAATGGGAACTGATCCGTAAGAGCATCGGGAACGGGGAACCTGGGGTGGCCCGCGTAGGCGGGCCTTGCAAATCAAACATTACCAGGATACAACGGATATGGTTCAGGACTGCATCATTTCGACTTGTTGTTGCCAAGGCAACGGGCTTTAAGCATATACACTAGTACCTGGCACGGCCATGCAACCACACACACGCGCAGTAGCAGGTTCATAGTCAGGTGTGTAGATTTTCACGAGGTGGCGCGTCCCAACCTCCGTCAGCCCTCCCTTTCACCACCACCACCACCACCACCACCACCACCACCACCACCGCGGCCTCGCAGGGCATGCAGTTCAGTGTGATCGTGACTGAGGGTCGGCCGGACGGCACCGGCATCACCATGGCCAAGAAGCTGGACGCGGAGAACATCCCTGTCACCCTTGTGCTGGACAGCTGCGTGGCCTACATCATGGACAGGTGGGGGTCGGGTAGGGGGAGAGGTCAGGGCGGGCATGCGGGCAGGGTTGGGGCGGGCAAGGCAGGCAGGCCACCACCAATCCCAGGTATGGGCAGGGCAGGGCTGAGTGAAGGGTGAAGAGTGGGAAGGGAGCCAGGGGGAACCGGGGCCAAGGGCGGAGAGGTGAGGCGAGGTCGTAAATCCAAAACTTCAAGGCGAAAAGCCAGAGGAGTATTCGCATGACATCTCACTCCTCTCCGCTCTGCCCCCCTGATCCGTCTCATTTCTCGGCCCTTCCTTCCTCCCCTCTTTGCAGGGTGGACATGGTGCTGGTGGGCGCGGACGCGGTGGTGGAGAACGGCGGAATCATTAACAAGCTGGGCACCTACGGCATCGCGCTGGCGGCGCAGGTGAGCAGGAGGCGGGCATGGAAGAGGGTTCAGGCGGGAGGGAAGGAGGGCTGGCGGCAGCAAAGAAATTCCAAAGGGCCCGGTAACAGCACCAAGACCACCACAGATATAGCCAACACCGCTGCGTAACATCCTCAATCCCTTGCCAGGCCGCCTCCAAGCCCTTCTACGTCGCGGCCGAGTCGTACAAGTTCGCGCGGCTGTACCCGCTGGGTCAGGCCGACCTGCCGGAGGAGCGCAAGCCGCTGGACGTGGGGCCCATGCTGCCGCCGCGTGCCAACGTGAGGAGGGATAGGGCAGCGGCAGGCAGGGAGGACAGAGCGTGCGAGAGATGCTGACACCTGTGGGCAACGGGCTGGTGGCAGCTGTAAAGAGGACACGGGTGGGGTACTAGAGGACCAGGAAGTTCGGGCTTCACATCCAGTGGTATCTAACCAGGGCTCTCTACCCCCTATCTACACGCCAGGTGATCAACCCCTCCCGCGACTACACGCCGCCCCAGTGCATCAGCCTACTGGTCACGGACCTGGGCGTGCTCACGCCTGCGGCCGTGTCGGACGAGCTCATCCAGCTGTATGTGTGAGCGCCTGAGCGGTGCGCGTGATAGAGCGTGTGTGGGTGTGTGGGGGAGAGACAACGCCAAAGCGGGGGATGCGGCAAAGAGGACGGCCATGCTTGGCGTAGGGAGTAGGAAAGTTTTGCTGCTAGCGACTGCCGCTAGGTGCGGGGTGCTATAGCAGACACGGCAGCGTTGCTGGTGAAGCCTGAGGCAAGCTGTTGGTGCTGGGGATTGGGGCATAGAACGCAGTTATGCAGTTGGTCGGGTAAATGTCCGGCACGGCGCTACGGCACAGACTGAGGCGTGGAGGCTGAGGGTTGGGTTCAGGGCTGCCTGGGCCGCAGCTTGGTACATACAGTAAAATGACCGCATTGACGGGACGTTGGCATGAGGCGAGGTGATGGGGCAAGGCCAACGAGCAGGATGATACTCCGTCGGGCTTGATGGGTGGTCGGATCAGGACTAGCACGTCTGCGCTATGTGTACATGCTTACAGGGCTCAAGCGGAAAGCCTGTTCAGTTGCGTGTAGCGGGTACGAATGGCGACGGCAGTGTCGATCATGCCATCCTTAAGCGCCATGACCCGTGCGGCGCAAGCATTGCTGGCAGAGCTCTTGGCGTTACATAGTTTCGCGCGTCACCCCCTCTACAAGGCGCCGTATTATCCTGCCACACAGCGGCAGTCCACAATCCTCAGTGTTCTACACTCCCGTCGTGGCTGGTTCACCTAGCGCCCAAACCTGGGGCCTTCATTTCTGCCAGTTACGGGCGAAGGCCCACTGCAGCGGGACCAGCTTCTCCCACGCCCACACAGCTGGCTGAGCAAAACTGGGCCGGTGCCGGTCGCATACATCTGCCGACACCCAGCACCGCAACCATCCAAGTCGTAGCCAGCGGCCGTTCACCTGGCAGGCCTGCAGACCGGACCGGGCACCACCTGCAAGCGGCAGTCCACGCAGTTGCACAAAGGGGTGGACGGGATCAGTCCGTGGACGGGGTCATCGACAAGTTGCACCCTGTCTCAGCGGGAGCGGCCCATTTCCCTGAGGATCTGCCGGTCCTGGGAATCCAAAATCGTCTGCCTCCGCTGTGTCCCTCCTGCACGCACCCGGTCCTCAAACGTGTACCGCACGTGCACACTGCCGTCCGACGCCCGGTCCTCGTGACGCTGGACCACACTCAGCACCTGCACCGGCCGCCCGCCCACCAGCAGGTCGCCTGCAAGAACCAGGGTGCGTGCGCACGGTGTGTGCACATCAGGGTGTCCGTGCATCGACCAGGTCTCATCTCGTTGCCTAGGCCTAGTGTGAACCGGGACATTCTGCAGCCACTCACTCTGGAACGTCATGCCGTCAGAGGCCGTGCCGGCTCCCACTGCCACCGCCTCCGGGGTGGCAGCAGCCTGGACGCTAGTGCAGGAGTGATGGGCGTCACAGTCCTCCTGCTGCCACCATGCTGGTTTGCCTTCCCACGCACTCAGCTGAGGCACCCTGCTCTCTCGTGGCGCCATCGCCGTGCACCTGCCACACAGCGTGCCTTCCAAACCGACGCGCGTGGACCCGCCGCGCACCCGCCGGAGCAGGTCGTCTATGAGCGCCAGGCACGTCCGCCGCTGCTGGCTGGCGCGGGACTTCGCACCTGCGTGGCCGCAAGCTTGCGGTTCATCCCACTGGTGGGACGAGGAGGCGGTGGCGGTGGGGGGTAGATCTGTAGGCCGCACTTGCAGAGACTGGAGCCGGCGCTGCAGGCTGGACAGCTTGGCGGCGGCGCGCAGGTGCGGGCACTGCAGTTCACGTGCACCCGCGCCGTCTTCCACGGTGCCGCCGCCACTGTGGCCAGTGCTCCCTGACAGCCGGCCCACTACCCGCAGCGCCATCTCCACCGCGGCCAGGTCCGCGGGAAGTTGGGCCGGCGATGCCGTCGCATCAGGCGACAGCGCCGAGCCTAGGTATGCCAGCAGCGGCCCCAAGATCCCCGTCCGCCTGTAACGGTTCGGGTTGCACTGTGTAAAGATCTGCGGATTCTAGATGCACAGCCGTGAAGGTAGACTGGTGGTCTAAGGACCAGGCTGACCCGGCAACCGCCAGCACCCTCCCCCGCTGGCCCCTCCCCGTGTACCCCAATTACGCACCTCAAGTGAAGCCGGTGCGTCTCGCTGGGGGGCGCGGCAAGATTGTGCAGCAGCGCCACTGCAGAGTGGGCCACGCTGCTACTGCCGCCTCCGCTTCCGCTGCTGAGGCTGGATGGCTGATGCGGTGGCTGCAACAGCCCCGCATCGCCCCGACCAGCAGGGCGTCACAGCCGAGGATGGCCTGATGGCACCTGCGCGTGGCCACGACCCTCATGAAAGCCAGCTGGCAATATCTGACCGGCCACCGGCCAGGGGGACCGGGGACATACTGAGGCCACCGGTCGTTTTGGGCAATGGGCTGTACCGCACGTTTGTCAATAGTTGATGCCGCCCACTAGGAAAGACCCGCATCTGGTGTCAGCCGCGGCAGCAGTCAAGGCAACCAATGCCCCCTCACAGAATGCTGCTGCCTCCACCTCATTCGCCACGATAGCCAGCTCCCCAAACCCCGGCCGCATGCCGGCTGCGAGAGCTGGGCCTGCCCACCGCCGCCCGCACAGCCGCGCCGCCGCCGACCTGCAGCTGGCCATCTCCACTGCCGCCAGCTGCTCCGCCTGCCGTGTTACCTGCAGCAGTGATGGCTGCTGGCCACCCACCTCGCCTGGCCATGGCCTTGCATGCGCGACTGCATGTGAGCGGGAGAGCGAATTGGCGACAGTCAAACTTATTGGTCTTGGAGCGCTGTCCTGCGCCCAGCATTTGACTCCTCCCTCCCAACCACCCTAGCCCTAGGTGACATGGCTGCCCATATCAACGGTGGACCCATCCAGACGGGGGTGCTACTTTGGCCGCCACACCTTTCCATGCACCGCCAGCAGCCGCCGAATGGCCGCCCTTGCGACAATCCGCATAGTCGTTTGGTGCGCTGCTACTGCCCTCAGAGCTGCTACTCCACGTGCTGGCGCCACCGGAGCACATGCTGCTGCCACACCCGCTGCTGGAGCATGTGCCACCGCCACCATCCCCACTTGGTTCAGAGCTTGCCTGTACGCTGGGCTTGCAAACATGGCGGTCGTGCTGGTGCTGCTGCTGTGCGGTGAAGGGTCGCGATAGCCGGCGATTGAGCCGCCGCAGAGCGGCCTCTGCCGCTTCCAGGTAACTCGCAGCTATAGCCCCAAGTAGCGGCACGAGCGGCAGCACCACCGGCGGTTGGCAGCCGCTGCTTCTGCTGCTCCTGTCTGGCACGTCAACGCCGCACGCTGCTACAACACCCAGCGCATCCACCGGCGGCAAGTCACGCGGCGAGTCCGCCCACCCCATGTGCGCCTGCGCCTGGCATGCCGCCAGCGCGGCAGCACACGAGAGCGCAAGCACCAGCTCCTCGGTACTGCTCGTGATGCCCACAGCCGCAGCAGCGGACGCTCTGCTCGCGGCCAGCGGCGTGGCCGCCGCGCCGCCCCAGGCCAAGGTGCCATCGGCGCCTTCTCCCGCACGGGCAGCGGCCGCTGCCGAGCACAGCAGCACCTCCGTAATGCTTGCTGCGGCGGTGGCCGCGTCCCGCTGCGCCAGGCCGGCGGGCGCCTCCGGCGCGCCTGCGTCCCGGCGCAGCAAGCCCAGCAGCGCCCGCAGCAGGTGGAGCTGCACGCCGGGCAGAGGCGCCGGGCCCTGGTTACGCTGGCGGCGAGCCAGGATCGACTGGCAGATAGCCGAAATCATTCCACAGGACCTGCGGGCATGGCTATGCATGTAAGCTGGCAGTGATCTAAGCGGCCACGCGATCAAAGTAGGCAGACACGCCACGCACCGGGCCTGCGCTGCCCAAACCGGTGAGAGCGAGGCCCACTCAGCTACCAGCGCCGCTGCCGCAGCAGTGTGGACTGCGCTTCCGTCCCTTGCTGCTACTAGCCGTGCCAAGGCACACGTAATATCTGTATGGAGGCTGACACTATTCGGCCGTGGGGCAGCGTAGCGGGCCGTGAGCAGGACTGCATCTGTTAGGGACTGAGGCTGGGGGCCGCAGGCACTGGCCCGCGAGGCCAGAATTATGGCGAGGACCGCGAGGAGTTCATGCTGCTCCGAAAGAAGCCATGCGCTACCATCGCCACAGCGGCTGCAAAGTGTTGCTAGAGACCTGAGGCTCAACTCGGCTGCCCGAGCAGCCTCGAGGAGGTTGGCAGTCTTGGTACTGCATGAAGACTGCGCCTCGATGAAGAGCTGCTGTATCCTTAGCGTGGCTAGCAGGACTTCTTGCATTGTCCTAGAGCTTACTGTTCAGCCCATTGTTGAAAGGGCTGGACCGAGCCCGCTTTCACGATCTGTCTTAGTCCATCCTTCGCTGGCTGGACGTGTTTTAAACTACTTAAAATGAAATTGTAACTTACGCGGATGGCCAAAGCATCCGCGACGACGGCCTTCAATCTTCATTGATTCAAGGATGGATCCCGGCCCCGGGTTTTCCGCAATCAACTCTGTCGTGGGCATATGAGGCGGAAGAAACGATTTATTATGAGGGGCTCCCAGCGGAGCGACCGAAGCCGGAAGGTGAGACACTGAGACGCCCCGCCCCCTGCCTGCCTGCCTCCCCGCCCCGCCCCCCGGCGCCATAACGCCAGGACAAGCAACTCGTCAGCATGTGTAAGTGCGAGCCAGCGGTGCTGCCAGCATCCGTTTGCTGTGCTGTGCTGTGTGGTTTGGCGACTGCGTGCTTGGACATTCTACGTGTTTGTGTTTCAGTTTGTCAACTTGGCAACTGAAGCCGCTTCAGTGATAAACACCATTTGGTGAGCCGACAACGGGTTCATCATACATGTATTGCGTCGGCTTAGAAGTCTAGTTCGTGCATGGGCCCGCCGCATGGGAACCGGTCAGTCAGTTGCTCCCAACAACAGCCTTTTTACTTGCTGTTTCCTACAGCGATAAGTTCAAGGTCATTGGTATTGTTTACACACGACTATGGCATTACTGGGTCGCTAAGAAACAAGTTACTTTCAGTGCTTCAGCCTTGACGGAGCCCTGTTCGTCACAAAGATGGCTGCTAGGCGCTTGTTTGTAACGATCTTGGTGGCGGTGCTGGGGCTAGGAGGTAAGCGCGTTCGGCGACCGACTTTGCCATCCGCTCGCCCACCACAAAGCAACCTTGCTCACGGACACTTTTGCGGCTTGTAGGACTTATGTAAGCAATACATTTAGCTTTGATTGCTGCAATAAATATTACGGGGTGCTTGTTTGAGCCTCTCGCGGCGTTCGCTAGTCAGAGTGGCTTAATAACCTGCGTCGCTTCCCTCGCAACGGTGCTGCGCTGCCTGATTCCGTGCACATGGGCGAACTTATGTATTCATCCGGATACTTGGACGCGACAAGCACAGTGCGGCTTGCTACCGGCTCTGAAAGTCGCGAACTCGACACGGTCGCCGCGTTACCGTGCCTTGCCCCCTCTGACACAGCTGCCCGGCCGCTCCCGCTGTCTCTAACCTCTTGCCAACCCCTCCAACCTCCCATACACATGCGCAGTTCGCGGCCAGAGCTCGGACACGCTGCCATACATCAGCCTGCAGGCGTACCTGAACGGCGAGCCGGCATTGTCCATGCTGCTGCAGCTGGCCATCCCCAGCTACAGCCTGCTGTCGGACACGGGGCTCAAAGCCACCGTGTTCCTGCCCACCAGTGATGTGAGAGCGGGATGGGTGTGGGCCGGGCATGTGTAGTGCACGGACCAGTGGACGCGCAGGCGCGGGTGGAAGGCACTGCGTGGAGCAGAGGGTGGTGGGGTATGGGACAAAAGGCGAAGGCGGGCCGAGTGCTGCGCCGCGGCTGTCGGGCTGAACCATGATGGGGCAATTTGCGTCGGATACTTTGTGGTTCCCGTCCAGGTCGAACATGGGTTTAGCTCAGTTCCCGTCTCCTGGTTGCGTGCAGCCGCGTGGAATCTTCTGCCCTCGCCTTCCCTCGGGCCTCTCCTGCTGACACGTCTGTCCCCCACGTGTCCCCGCCCCCGCACAGGCCGTCATGTCGTATCTGTACACGGAGTTCGGCGTGTCGGACCTGGCGGACCTGTGGTCCAACGCCGTGCTCAACCAGGTGGGTGACGTGGATGGGCGGGTGGGTGCCTTACGTCGGGGAAAGCGGATATGTGCGCACGCTTCTGGGCGTGAGTTGGGGCATGGGCTTGTGTGGGGCGTGGGCGTGGGCGTGGGCGTGGGCGTGGGCGTGGGCGTGGGCGTGGGCGTGGGCGTGGGCGTGGGCGTGGGCGTGGGCGTGGGCGTGGGCGCGGGCCATTGGTGTCTGTCTTAGGCAAGGGCACATTCAAGCACCCACCTTGCAACTTGTTACACCCACGTGAGTTGCTATACCGCCGCTGCCTCCTAACCCCACGCCCCGCCGCCCCGCCCTCCCCGCCCTCTCCTTCCCCGCAGCGGCTGCTGGGGGAGTTCAACCTGCGGGTGCTGCCGCAGATGATCGTGAAGGACCGGCTGCTGACGGCGCAGCAGATGAGCAACGGCATGAAGCTGCGGACCAACTCCAGCGAGGAGGTCACGCTGGTGGTGTCCAAGGCGGCAGACGGGTGGGTGGCCAGGGACTGGGTGCTGGGTGCTGGGTGCTCCCGGATGAGGCCCGTGGGTGGCGGCTCCGGATGGGGGGGGGCGCAGACGGGGGGTCTGAATTGGTGCCGGGGATGTTGTGCGGCCAGGGAAAAGGGGCGAAGGGGCTAAGAAACGGGGTAAGGAGTTCGGGTGAGGCGCAATGGACCTCATGGGGCGTACACCGGTAGCCTGCTTGTGCACGCCGCTCATTCTCTCCCTCCCACTATTGAATCCATGCGAACAGGACCATGACGATCACAGGCCCGCAGAACAGCGCCAAGGTGGTCAAGGCCAACCAGCTGCTGGCCAATGTGGGTGGTGCGCTGAGGCGGTGTGTTGGGGGACTGGTGGCGAGGGATGGCTGCTTTGAGGGGTGAGGGCCGGGGGGTACAAGATGGTAAGGTACATGTACGCCCGGCGGTGGTGGTGGCTTGTGGTAGATGATCATGGGGATAGAGCGGCCGCAGCATTGCCACGCATAAAGCAATTTCACACACACCCTCCCCATACACATGCGGACATGCCTGCGCCTGCAGGGCAAGGTGGTGGCCCACCTGGTAGACAAGGTGCTGCTGCCGCCCGACATCGTCGAGACCCCGCCGCTGCTGGAGGATTCGCCGCCACCACCTCTGCGATCGCCCCGGCCCAGCCCCCGGCCCAGCGCTACCTCGCCCAGGCCGTCCCCAGCGTCGAGCCCTTCGCCCTCGCCCTCGCCCTCGCCCTCGCCCTCGCCCAGCCCCTCGCCGTCTCCTGAGAAGCGGAAGAAGTCTCCGCCGCCTGCCGGCAGGCCCTCTCCCTCCCCACGGCCCTCTCCCTCGCCGTCGCCCTCCCCCAGCCCTTCGCCCTCCCCCTCGCCTTCTCCTTCTCCGTCGCCCTACCCCTCGCCCAAGAAGAAGCCATCCAAATCACCGTCGCCGTCGCCATCCCCTAGCCCCAGCCCCAGCCCTAGCCCTAGCCCTAGCCCTAGCCCTAGCCCGCGACCCAGCCGCCCCAGTCCCTCCCCATCACCCTCCCCATCGCCCGCCAAAAGTCCTAGCCCCTCCCCGCGTCCATCGCCCAAGCCCTCTCCCAAGCCCTCTCCCAAGCCCGCTCCGAAGCCCTCGCCGTCGCCGTCGCCGTCCCCCTCTCCCTCGCCGGAGGAGGTGCCCGAGTTCGGCTCCTTCCCCAACCTGCAGGCGGCGCTGTCGGCCATCCCCCAGCTGTCGCTGCTGTCACTGCTGTACGACACCGCTGTGCAGGTGCGCGCGGGATGTTGTGCGCTGGGCTGTAGCAGAGAGCGGCTAGACAAGTGGCAGCAAATGTACGGGTTGTTAAAGCCTTGGGGACTGCCCTCGCTGTACGTGTAGCGTACCGTACTTCCCCGGCTACCTCGTTTCCGTCCGCCCTTACCGTAACTTCCCTTCCTTCCAAACCCTGCTGCCCACCACCACCACCCGCCCTCAGGACTCGCTGGTGCGCATCCCGCTGGACGCCATCATGCTGTCGCCCTTCACCCTGTGGCTGCCCACCAACCAGGTGGGCACAGGTGGTCGCGTGGCAGTAGCAGTAGCAGTGGCAGGGCAGGCAGCATGCAGGCTTTGGCTGCGGCTTGTGGCTGGCATGGATAATGATGGGGCCCTGTAGGGTTAGCGGGACCCAGACAGGCAAGGCACCTACACCTGGCTGTCAACGAGCTTATCGGTGCTCTGCCCTCCCACCGCCTCTTACTCGACCCCCTCAGGCATTCGAGGCCTGGTTCGCGGACCCGGAGTCGCCATGGCACTGGCAGAACGACCTGGGCCAGGCGGTGGGCGCCAACCCGCGCCTGCTGCTGACCCTGCTCAGCCCGCACGCGCTGGCGGGCAATCAGCTGCTGCTGTCCGACCCCAACGACCTGCACGACGGCTCCACATTCACCACCGGGCTCAAGGTCCTGGGCCGCCCGCCGCCGGGCGCGCAGTTCGTGGTGAGTGGTGGTCACTTACGGCGACAATGGGGCAGCAATGGGGCAGATGTGGGGCAGCAATGGGGCACGCATTAGAGTCGATGAGTGGCGAGGAGTCACGCGTAGGGGCGCACCGCGTCAGGGTGGCGGGCATACGGCCGTTGCAAGGGTCCATGAAAGAGGGCGTTACCCGCCCAGGCGCGACTGCTTACCTGGCACCCGCCACCCCTCTCTCCTTGTGCCCACAGGTGCGCCGTGACGGCGACACGGTGGCGCTGGAGGGCACCCGCGGCGCCAACACCGGTGTGGTGATCAACGTGCTGAGGCTGCAGGCGGCGCTGGTCGGCAAGGCGGTGCGTGGGTGGGGCGTGGCGCGTGAAGTGAGCAGTGGCAGCGGGAATGGCGCAGTGGTAGTGGGACACGGGGACACGCTCAAAACCGTAATAAGTACATGCGCGTCGACCATTGCTCACCTCAGCTTCGTTCCCTCCCCGTATGCAAATTCACGGTCTTGTTCCTGCACGCAGGGCGTGGTCCATGTGGTGGACCGGGTGATTGTGGCGGACAACTCCACGCCCGCCTCGCACCGACGCCAGCAGCGGCGGCGCCTGGGGCATCAAGAGCCGCAGCAGGAGCAGTTGCACGCGCGATGAGGCGCCGCGCCCTAGCTGCTGTGAGATGCAGCTGTTAGGCAAAAGTAATGAGAGGACTGCGTTAGATTAGGCTAGCCGTGACATTATACGCGACCATTAGTCCAGGGTTCCAGTCCGCTGGAACGGACATAGGCACTCGGCAGGAGGGTCCCGCTTCCGCCTGTGACGCAATTTCCTATACACATGCTCTACAAGCGTACGTGTCCACCCATGCACACTGCGGGACCGGTACTGAGGCAGGACAGCGGACCCGCAACGTGCAAACCCGCAACGGCCCTGGCGTAAAGGAGGTGTGCCCGTATGCACATTGCGCGCCATGGGTGGTGTGCATTCGCGTGCGGTACGAGGTGCGGATGGGACGTGGCATCCAGATGCGCAATGAGTGACACAGACATGACATGACTTGGAATAGCCGGCTACCATATTCATGAGGTAGGTGCTAAGTGAGCAACGCATTCGAGGACGGGGCATGCAAGATGCAGATGATCTCTACCTTCGCATTCATGGCACTTTGGTGTGGATGGTGACTTGGCGTGCCCGTGCAACCAGGCAGTGCCGCCATGTGCACGTGTGCATTCCACAGTCCGACGTGTCATTTTAGCAAGTGCATGGTTTGAATTACAGCGGCCAGGAGCGGCGTCTAATGTCTGTAAAGCAAGGATCAAGAACGCAGTAAAACCCAAGCTAAAACCAGAAGAGGGTGTGGGCAGAACTGTTTTAGGCAAAGGTGGAGACATGCGCGGGTTCTCAGGACTCACTATCTGCTGGGGGAGATCGTTTTCCAGTCCTAACCATGATGAAATGTAATTCATGCGTCAATCATGTAGCAGGATCCCGCAGCTTCAGCAAAATCTACAGCCTGCCCGACTCCCGGCGTGTGCGGCCTTCCGCCCGCCTTCCAAAACGCAACAGCCCCCGCCTCTCCTCGCCAGCCGCTCACAGCCGAAACTCTGCTTCTTTCTTTATCAGCCACAAACATCAGCCACAAACAATGCCTCGGAAACAACGCCTCGGAAACTTCCTCCCAACTAGTGCGCGGCCACAGCTCCCCTACCGAACGTCGCAGCACCTATCCTCACCATCAGCAACGCTTCCTCACCTCCGGTTGTGTTGTTGGCGTGTTGCACCGCATTCGGCCTGCCCGCCACAATTGTCGTACACATTCGGGCCCCTCTTCTGCTTTGCTTCGCCTTGTTCTTGCCCCTGTTTGTCACACTGTCGCCCGGCCATTGTTTTGCTGCACGCCGTTGCATTACGCTAGTGCTCGTCTACACAGCTCATCCGTGGACGCCGGTCGACTGCCTGCAGGTGCGCATCGGCTATGCTATCCGCGCGGTGTGGCGTCGCATTGAGTCTGTGTGGTGCTATCGCCTTGGCCGGGCGCCCGGAGCGTGAGGAATGCGCGTCAGCAAAACATCGACACAACCTGCCAGCTACCGTCGGTACAGTAACAGCGCGCGAACGACGCACCAATGCCTTGTCCCTTCTTGCTACGCATTTATGTGGGCACGGGTGGGAGCCACACACATCGGGACTACGCTTTCCTGCCCCTTGCCATGTTCCATCACGAGTAGCAGGATCCCGCGGGGCATGCCGACAACTCAGACAGCAAGCGGGAGCATGGGGGCGAAGGGCCGGGGACGTCGTCGCCCAAGCAGCCCGACAACATTGTTGGCCCATTGTATATAGGCTGTAAGAAACGTTAAAATATGTCGTGCATGATAAAAAGTTGACTGATGCGGCCGGATGACCCGACCCGATCGAATGCGCCCATGCAGCGCCCGCCAGTGCGAGAGGCGTCGCGAAGGCGCAGACACTGATCCCGCATACTGCCACTAGACCGTAACGTAAGCTGTCTGCAGTATCTGACAAGGCCAGCTAGAGTTACTATTAGGTGTGAGGCGTCACGAGGCTTCAAGGCATCTAGGTGCCGAGGCGCGACTCAAGCATAAACTTGACAAAAATGAATATACGAGGAAGGAACTGGATTGGAGCAATTCTGTGTTTGGTGAGAACCGAAGAAACGCTGCTCAACGGTGCAATGCCGTGGGCGCTTCGCGCAATATCTTTACTATCTTCTAATAATGAACATGTAGGTCGTTGTTTGCGGAGCTCCTTCATCAGCTTACCGGCTCGCGGCGAATCGAGGTGGGAGTCTGCAGAGACTGGGCTCTAACGGGATTACCTGGCTGCATTGGTGTCACTATTGCGTATGATACGAATATGTGGTTCCGACGGGATGGCTTCCGACGGGTTGGGAAGCCATCCGGCGCTGCCCGGATGGTCCCACCGCAGCGGCGCACGCGTCGTGACCGCGGTCGTAAGCACTACCAATTGAATTCTATCTTGGGGCTATATGTAAGCGGCATAGAAGCTACGATTGCATCATTGGGCACACGTGCATACAGGCTGCGCCAGGCACTGAGCGGTTCCCTGGCCCGTACCTGACACCCTGCCTCACGCCCTGCCTACCGCAACGTTCATGAAGCGCGCTAAGCCGCATGTGCGACCTGATGCCGGTTGACAGGGCTATCATGGAACAGCCTGGCTGCCGGTGCCTCTGTAGAAGCACAAGCAGCGTCAGAGCTCCTGGAGCGGCGGATAGCGCAGGAGGGGACGACGAACTCGAAGCTGCCACCGGGTTCGTTTGACTTCCCGCCGGAAGGCGCACCCCCAACTGAGCATGAACCGCAAGCACCTCCTTCGCCACGCGGCCTGCAGCCGAGCCCTGCCAACTCTTCAGCAGCCCCGGACTCTTCCTCACCCAACCCGGCTCCACAGCCCAGCCCTGGCGAGCCTGGCACGCTGCCAGCTGCGGGTGCGCCGCCCCCCGGCTCCAGCCCTTGGGTGATGCCTGCGCCGTCCTACCCCCCGCCCCCATACGGCGGTGAGTCCCCGGAGCCCTGCATCGGCGGCTCGTACGGGTATGGCGGCTACGCAGTTGCTTACGGCTCGTACGGTTACGGCGGTTACGGCTGCCACACGCCCCCATCGCCACCGCCGTACGGCGGCTACTACGGCAGCACGCCGCCACCTCCCTACGGCGGCTATGGCGGTTACGGCGGCTACGGCAGCTATCCGCCCTCCCCTGAGGTGCAGCCGTCGCCTGAGCCCAGCCCCAGCTCCAGCCCCAGCCCTGAGGGAAACCCCAGCCCCAGCCCGGATGAGAACGCGCCCTCGCCCCCGCCTGGTGAGTGCGCACAGGCTGCAAGGAGGTACTGGCGGGGATGGCGAGAGGTGGGATGGCGGCTGCTTCCACGGGGGGCGGCAACACGGGATGGCGCAGAGAGGTGGGGGCCGCGACCGGGCCTGGCCATGAGGCGGCGCAGCGCTACTGCACACACGCCGTGTCAGTCCTAGTCACCAGTGGCTCCACCAACCATCCGCGTAATGACGTGCATCACTATCCACCTCCGCCTCCGCCTCTCCCGAACGCCCCTGTTTCCCCCGCCCCTCCACCCGCACACACACCCGCCCCCTTCAGAGCGCTGGACCACCATCTGGCGCTACCTGGAGGACGTGGTGGTGCCCGACCTGTGGCCCTTCCTGCAGGCCGCCATGGACGCCAGGCAGAAGGCATACCTGCAGGACGACCAGGCCAGGTTCACGCTCTTCGTCCCGCTGTACGGTGAGCAGGCGGGCGGCAGTGGGGGCAGGGGGAGGAGAAGGAGAAGGGGCCGGAAAGGATGGCGGGTCGGCCCCACGATTTGGTCCCACTTTGTCAAAAACTGAAAACCCAAACCAAGAGTCATCGCCTGATAGCAGCAGTGCAGTGCAATATAGGGGGCGGGGGGAGGGGGCGCGGGAGGGCGGGAGGGCGGGAGGGCGGGTGCAAGGGCCTAGTGCCTACCCATCATTTCGCTGCTGGTATGGAATGTGTGTGATGCGAGGTTTCTCCTGCAACTGCTGTCGCTGTATGCCGCAGAGGACATGCTCAAGGACGAGCTCATTCTGTCCATCTTCGCCAACCCCGCCGACCCGCGCAACGCCATGCGCCTGAACCGCCTCATGGCCTACCACCAGGTCCTGGACGTCACCATCTACGTGAGTGTGGGGGTAGTGCGTGTGTGCGTGTGTGTGTTCAACAGCAACAAACGGAACAACTGCGGACGTGTGGGGGCAGTGCATGTGTGCGTGCGTGTGGGGGTAGTGCGTGTGTGCGTGCGTGTGTTTGTGTGTGTTGCAAAAAGACGGGATTGCCACTGTGCGCACAAGACGCGCAAGCAAGCATCGTGTTGGAGGGCACACGCATTGCATTGCATGCACGTGTGCGTGCTCAAGGATATGACCATCTTACGCGGGGCCTGGAGTGCATATGCACGAGCTGATGATCCCTTACCCTGTAGTCACAACCCTTCTACCGCTGACCTCTCCCACGCTCCTCATCCTACACCGCCGCCGGCGCCGCCTGCTGCATGCCCCCCACCACCTCCACTCCTCACAGCCCCAAGACCTGCAGGACAACATGACGCTAACCAACATGCTGGGCGAGCAGCTGCACATCACACAGAAGCTCACAGAAGAGTGAGTCATGCGTGCACGAGCCGGGAGCCGTGGGGCAGGGTGGCGGGCTAGAGGTAGGGCTGGGTGGCGCAGCAGGCGGTTGGGAGGGAGGGAGCGGCAGTCGAGGGGTGGGCAGGCGGGAGGATGAGGGAATTGGTTTGCTAGCAGGGTGGGACAGGGGACGGCCCTGCAGTACAGGGGTACAGGTGCACCTTCCAATGGGACCCTACGCCGGGTCCATGCCTGAGGGACAACGGGCGCGGCAGTCGCCTAACCTGGCAGTCGCGTAACCAGTCATGCATTGGCCCCCGCAGCACCAACGAGTTCTACGTGGACGGCGTCAACATCGCGCGCTGGCAGGTGGGCGGCCGCGGCATCGTGTACTGGCTGAACGGCGTCATCCACGAGCCCGTGGCGCCCAGCCCACCCGTGGCGGGGCCCAACCGCTTCGGCACACTGGGCGAGGTGAGCCGGGGCGTGGAGCGTGCGTGTTGTGCGGAAGAGGAGGTGGGGAATCACGGCAGTGGCTCGCCCGTATATATCCCTAAAAGACGCCTGCCTACCTGCTGCGACCCACAACTGGCCCCCTTCACAATCAAACGCACACGCACTTGCGACCCTTCGCCACTGACTGCTCCCTCTCGCTCCCTCCCTGCTTGCCTCCCTCCTCCCACCTGCCGCCCCAGGCGCTGACCTCGCTGCCGCAGTGCTCCATCATGTCGGCCTTGTTTGCGGGCGTGTCCGCTGACCCCGCCTACGGCCCGCTGGTCAACGCGCTGCTGGCCAACCCCTTCACACTGCTGGTGCCCACAGACACGGTCAGTAACAGCGCCGCGCGGCTGGGCAGATGCGCCGGCCACAGCGATGCCGGGCAGCAGCGGGTGTGGCTGTGTGCCTGCTGCATGTGTCCTTTGTGCCCGCAGTGTGCGTCCCACTCCGCAGTCCCAACTCGCATCACCGCCCCCGCAGCCGCATATGTATCCATGCCCACAATCCGACCAAACGTGCTTCCTTGTCTCACACACTATCCTGCCCACACTATCCTCCCCACACATACACACACACAAACGCGCACGCACAGGCCATCGCCACCTTCCTGGCGGGCATGGGCCTGGGGCCCTCCGACCTGCTGACCATGGCCCCGGAGGCGGTGGCTGCCATCGTGGCGCCGCACCTGGTGGTCACCGGGGACGCCTTCCTGCCCGCCGCCCGCCTCACGCCCGGTGCCGCCGTGGTGACCGGCCTGCCGCCCGTGCTGCCCAGCGCCACACTGGTGGTGCAGGCGGCCGCGGAGCCGGGCGCGCTGCCGGTGCTGGCCTATGAGGACGGCGGCGCGCCGCCGCTGCACGTGCTGGTGGCGGACGTGTTTGTGCGCGCCGAGGGCGACCCCACGGAGGCGGTGGTGCACGTGGTGGACGCGGTGGTGACGGCGCCGGCTGGCGGCGCGGGCCGGCGGCGGCGCAACCGTCGGGCGCTGTCTTCGCACTGAGCGAGGGAGATTGTTATGTAGAGAGGGGGAGGGCATTGTGGCCGCGGCGTGCTGAGTGCGTTTCGTTTCCGCGTGTACAAGCAGGATGGCGTGGTGCAAGTGGAATGGCGTTGTGACGGGGGTCGTACTACTGGAGTGGGCTCACGTGGAATGGGCTCACGTGTTTGGAGCGCCGCTGAATGGACGGGCTACGCAGTGGTAGCCCGAAAGTGGTCGCGCAAATGGAGACTGACGAGGCTGTGGGATTGCGTAAGAGGTCGGGTCGTGCGAGGGTCTTCACAGGCCACAAGTGGTGGGGGGCCTGGCGCGATGTATGTGTCTGGCAATTTGGGGCACTATGTTTGGTTAGCGTTGTGGGTAGAGGATTTCCTGCTGTTTGGTTTATTGCTGGCTGTGCTTATGCTTTGCAGCGGGACGTGGCTGGACGCATGGCGGGCCGTGCCTGTACGCACCGACCCCGGCTATGTCCGAGAGATGAGCCAGGTAGACGCTTGCGGCCTCACCGCCTCAAACTGGAGACCTGGCGTGGGCCCAGCCCACTTTTCCCATGCGAGGGAAAATCACTTCCTTGTCAGTTACCGGAGGCAGCAGGAGGGGCCCAACAGTTTGCATTTGTGTGCATGTGTGTGGGATGGTGGGTGGGGGGGTGGGGGGGGGAGCCTGCCACCTGTGTGCGTATGCGTGACGTACGGCTGCACTGTGCACCCGTTTGGTCGGCGACCGTGAGGTTAGTGCACATACATACTGCTGTGCTCAATGCATGCTGATCAGCAAGGCGCGTGCGTGACTTGAAACGAAACACCGCTGAAGTATGACAACTTTATTCTACACTACTGGGGCACTATAGCCACGGTAGCAGGGGACTAGGGGAGCATTATTTGAGGGGGCGTGAAGTGGACGCAGCATGTCATCGGAACGCCCTGTGCGTCCGCGGAGCATTGTGTAGTTAAGTGTCTGTAAAAACTTCACTTCTGTGAGTTGCACGCTGTTGGACAGTGCGGGGCAGCAACTGTGGCAAACGAATAGCACGGACCCCTGCAGGCCTGTAATACGGATGAATCAAGATGCACGCTTGCGATTGCCGATTGGCCCTTGGTCCAAGACCAGTCCGCAAATACGGGCGCAAGGCAAGTCTTCCTCATCAAGGACGACGCAGCACGCACATGAACTAACACGCACACGCGCACACACGCAAGTTAAACCACATGCAGCAAGCCGTGGCGGTGGCCGTGCTGGATGCAGTGGCGGTTCATGGGAAAGCCGCATGGTTGCCAGTGTATCTAAGCACACTCTCACAGTGCGATGTATGCCAGCAGTGTTTGGACAACACCAAGCCCAGCCACGTATGCACGCCGTATGTGTGAACACCAAAACACAAACACGCCGACATGCGCATGCATGGGTGCGAAGGCGCACGCATGGCCAGCGGTCTAGTCCTTCCCATCCAGGTAGGTCCCATAATCTGATCGTGTGTGTGCATCATGCACAACAAGCTGCAGATTACAGTGTACAGTACTTATGAATGCGACATTACAAGGTCCTGGATGAGAACGCACCGGTTGGGCAGCAGGATTGACCCTGGTTGAAGAACGCATGGTGGCAGGTACCTCCCATGCAGAAACTCTGCGCGCAGTGGGCCGCAGCAGCGGCAGCAGTAGCGGCAGAGTGAGCATCTACCTGTAGCAGCAGCAACCAACGTACACACCAAATAAACACGGGCGACGTTGCCCACTAGCTCGACACCGAGTGCCTGTCGCTGGCTGCCCGTTATTCAGCAGCCACACGGGCAAGCACTGGTGTGCAGGCGCATACGGCAGGCAAACGCAAGCACGCTCTCACGAGCATACGCACACGCACAAGCACGCACCTCAATGTCCACGCACGGCTCTGACAGCGTGATGCACAGCGGCATGCCGCCTGCATCCACGACCTGGGTGCAGCGACCGCACACAAATAAACACGGCCATGAACACATGGCGCGTGGCTGGCCGGATCAGAAGCAGCGGCCGTAGCAGCGGCCGTAGCGGCACCAGCAACCGCCCCCCACCGCTACCCAGAACACATATTACCTATAGTGGAGTCTGTATCTCGCGGTGGGGGACGGTTTCACGGGTTTTGGTGCTGGGGGACGGTTCGGCAGATGGCGAGGGTGCGGCGCCGAGCTGCAGGCATGCGAGGGGAAGTCCGCGCGCGACCTCGCAATCTGACGCGGGTTGACCCAGCTGTTAATACTACATGAAAAGGTAAGTATTGGAGGCTGCGCGGGCGAAAACGAGCGATGCTGCGTCCATGGGATCCCATTTCCCCAGACTCCATTTCCCCGATGAGGTGCTGGGGTTGTTGCGTGGAGCACAAGTCGGGTTCGTGCCATCGGGCGGTCCGATGTTGAGAGCATGCCACGCACACCTACATATTTGGTTTAATAGCACCTGCAACATAGGTTAGGATACGATCGCTCTCACTCTAAGTCTGAGCTTCTCTTCACGTAGCGTTGGGTTGGAAGTTGGGATAGACTTTATCTTCTTTACATCCTGAAGCGATACGTTTGACATTATACACAAATGGGCTGCGGCTCTAGTATACCGGCTCAACCGAGCGCGGCATCGCAACCAGCGGCGAAGCCCGCGTCGCAGAACACTGCGTCGCAACCTGCGCAGCCGGCCCCAGCAGCACCAGCGTCTTCTGATGTAAATGCACTTCAGGAGAAGCCCTTGATAAATTGGACGCAAGAGGTGCGCAGAGAAGGACCGTCGACGCTTGAACACCGTGGGATAAGCAACTGAACATGAGCACCCGCATATCAGGAAAGTTGGACAATGGTCTTCATATTGCTGGCTGGACGGTGTCAAAGATGGTGCTTTGGTGGCTCCTTCGGATGCCGGACATGCGCCGTTATGGCTGGGTAGGGGTAGGGACAACTTCCTGAACCCTTGCTCGTTATGTTCTCGGGCCGCTCCATACGTGCTACAGGATGTGTCGACCTGGTTCGGGTCCCTGCCATCGGAGCTCCAAGTACACAAGACGCCCCTGCTGCCTGCTGATGGGAAGGCAATGGCGAAGTGGACGGAGCAGGTAGGCGCTTAGCACAAGCCGCTCGCGCTGGGAAAGCCGCACTTCGAACTTCAAGCACATGGACATACCCGACCCTCGATGTGATAGCCCATTCGACGTGCCTGCCCAGGCCCCAGGCACTGCACCCAACTCCTCATGCCTCCGCCCCCCCAGTCCGCCCCCCCCCCATCCCCCACCCCTGCCACCACACGTGTCAACAGGATCTGGCCTCCAAAGGCATTGCGGCCGACGACGCCGCCCGCCTGGTGGCTTTCCGCGAGCTGGCCGTAAGCCGCGCGCCATCCGCAGCCGCAGGAGGGGCAGCTGACGGTGCGCCTGGCCCTGCGCCCGGTACCTCTGCCGCGCTGGGGCCGCTGCCGGCGCTGCCTGTCAAGCCCACCGCGGCCGCGCCCGTTGACGCTCCAGCGGCACAGGCTGCTGCCAGCGGTGCATCAGCGCCTGCATCGGCGCCTTTGTCGGCGCCTGGGCCGGCGCCTGCGGCTGCGCCTGCGGCTGCGCAGCAGAAGCGGCAGCAGGAGGCGCAGGCGGACGACACGTCGCTGACGGTGAGGAGGCCTGGCGTGTACAGCCCGGGTTTGGTGGCATGCGGGGCGCACATGGACACATGGGCACACGGACCGCCAGTAAAAGCCCGCCGACACGATGGCATACGTGCCTATGTGCGGGTGCAATCGCCCACGCAATGTGTTTCCTTCGGCTGCGCAGATGCGGGTGCTACAGGGCATTGACCCCACGCGCATTGAGGTGGCGGCTGTGGGGCCTAAACTGCCCTTCCCAGGTGAGGCCAGGCAGTGTCGCGGCTGCCGTGTGGGTGCAGGCGGTGGCAGACCTATTGCACCCAGGACCTGATGAGCTGAGGCCGCCAACACCCAGACCGTACCTGGCCAGAGCCCGTGGGCGCACGCCTTCCCACCCGCATGCGACCCCGCACCCTCCCCTCCCCTATCCTGTTCCCAAAGTTTTACGCTTGCAACCCTCCCCTCCTCCCACCCAGGCAACGTGGCCGCGCAGCTGCTGGTGCGGTTGCTGGAGCGGCTCTCGGCGCCCGACACGGCTGCTGCGGCGGCGGGCGTGAAGGGCCGGCTGCTGTGGGAGCGGCCGGTGGCGCTGCTGGACGTGCTGGCCAGCTGCATGCAGGAGCTGCCGCCGCCCGCCTACAAGCGCATCGCGGCGGACCTGTGCGAGGTGCTGGAGGTGAGGCGGGGGCGTGTGAGGTGCTGGAGGTGAGGCCTGGGGGCGTGTGCGGCAGCGCGCTAGTGTGTGGGCGGGCAGGGAGGATGGAGGGCTGCGCTCAATGTCGTGATCGCTTGCTCCAGATCCACTCGCGCCACATGCAGTCTGTATCAAGACTCAACTCGCTCTCGCGCTGTGTAGGACCTGCTGTCCTACGTGGACGCCTACGGCGGCGCGGCCGGCCTGCCCGCCCTGCTGGACCCGGCGGGCGGCGAGCAGCAGCACTTTGCGGGGCTGCTGGAGGCGCTGGAGGGCGCGCGCAAGGCGGCCATGGCGGCCCTGAGTGTGGACAGCGACGTGCGGCTGCAGGGGCTGCAGGTGCGGGCAGGAAGGAGGGACCTGGGTGGTGCCGTCCTGCGGCCGTGCAGTCTCTGCTCCTGTTCCTTTGCCGCATATCCTGGTACGGGGATTACACTGAGCGTTGCTTCTGGTGGCTGGTGCAGGACGCTGTGGAGCGGGCGCGGCCGGACGCCATGGACGGCGCGGCGGCGGCCCGGGAGCTGGTGGTCCGTGCGCGCGGGCTGGCGGCTGTGGCGGGCGACCGGGGCCTGGTGGAGGCGGTGCTGGGCGCGCTGGGCGACTGCGGGCCGGCCGTGGGCGTGGAGGAGGTGAGGCGCAGGGTGGGGCCGGGTCCGGGTGGGTGGGCGGGTGTAACGACAGGGCTGAAGCCTGGAGCCCCAGGACGGAGGCTTTTACAGGGACGGTGCGCGCGTGCCGGCGCCGTGGGAAACCGCCTGACTTCCCCACCACATTCTGCTTCGTAGGCTGCGGCGCTGCTGGCCTGCCGGGGCGCGGGCTCTGCCGCCGCCGGGCGGCCGGCTCCCCAGTCCGCCATCCGCCGCCACGACCTCGCGCTGTTCTGGGCGCGCCACTGCAGCGCCGCCGAGACGCAGGTGCCGTGGCGGGTGTGGTGGGAGGCATTCCCCGCCAAGCTGGGTGAGGGCGGCGCCGGCGCGGTGCCTGCGGGCGACGTGGCCGCCATTGCGGAGCTGGTGTCGTCCGACTCGGCACGCACCAACTTCCGCATCAACGTGGAGGAGCGCAACAAGGGCACCGTGTCCGTGTACGAGCTGGATGAGGCCTTCCCGCCCGCAGCAGGCGAGGGCGGCGATGCGGCCTCGCTGGTGGAGCTGGTGCGGGCGGCGGTGGAGGGCCCGGGCAGCGTCAGGCGCCGCACCATGGGCGGCCGCTGCCTGCTGCCGCCGCTGCCGGTCGGGTACGTCGGCCGAGAGGAGGAGGCGGCGGCGCTAGAGACGGCGCTGGGAGCGGAGCCGGACGCGACCGCCGCTGCGCCGGCGGGCTCGGGCTGCGTGGTGCTGCTGGGTGGCGGCGGCGCCGGCAAGTCTACTTTGGCGGCGGACGTGGGGTGGCGGCTGAAGGCGGCGGGCAAGCTGATTGGCGGCGCGCTGTGGGTGGACCTGCGCGGCGCTGGCAGTGCGGGCGAGGTGGACGCCCGGTTCGCGGCGGCACTGGGCATGGAGACGGTGAGGGCGCTGGTGCTGGCTGAGGGGATGGTGGTGGCGGTGGTGGCGGTGGTGGCGGTGGTGGCGGTGGTGGCGGTGGTGGCGGTAGGTTGGTGGAGCAGGCGGGGACGACAAGAGGAGCAGGCAGTTGTGGTGCGCATGCAAGACGGCACGACGGCAATGGGCTGCAGGTGTGCGGCACCGTGCCTCCCGGCGGGCTTACTGACCTGTTTGCACCGCCGCGCTGTACGGCACCGCACCGCACCGCCCACAGGAGATGTACGGCCCGCCGCTGCGTGTGGTGGACGCGATCCGCCTGGCCACCAGCTACGGCGGCCACGCGGTGTGCGTGCTGGTGGTGGTGGACCACGCGGAGGACGCCCTGGCGGCGCCGGACGCGGCGGAGGCGCTGCGCAACGTCCTCAGCAAGGTGTGAGGCAGGCACAGGGCGCCCATGGCTTCCCAATGCCACACTGCTGCCGTCCCGCGCCGGCAAACGGTTCCAGTCCCGAGCACATGCTTTTATGCTGCCACTGCTTTTGCTGTTCTCGTCACAGGTGGCGCTGACGGCGCCCGGTGCGCGTCTGCTGGTGTGCTCCCGCGTGGCGCTGGGTCCCCTGGCGGCTGCTGCGCCGGGTGAGGCGGGCCACACGGCCAAGGGCCCGGCTGAGTTCGAGCTGCCGGAGCGCGACGTGGAGCCGCTGGCGCCCGCGGACAGCGTGCGGCTGGTGCGCGGCGTGGCGGCGCACCTGGGCGAGGGCGAGGCGGCGCGCGTCGCGGAGGCATGCCGCGGCGTGCCCCTGGCGTTGCTGGTGGTGGCGCATGCGCTCGCAGCCGGCCGCCTGACACTCGAGGTAAGCGCGAGGAAACAGATATCGCCGGCTGTGGGCGACGCAAGGGTAGCGCGGCAGCGCTTTGTGGGCATGAGCAGGCGCATTGGGGTTTAGCCACAGCCACAGGGAGAACAGAGGGCAATACCGGGATGCTTGCTCGGGGGCCTCCTGCTTGGTCCCAAACCCGCCTCAAGACTCACCCTGTTCCAGGCCCTTAGCTCTTTATGAACACTCGCTCCCTGACCCTTGACTCCCACCTCCCCGCCAGGACGTAATCAAGGCCGCCACCAAAGAGCTGTCCGCGGCCGACCCCACCGCCGCCGCCGTGGTGCTGGCCTTTGGCGCGCTCAAGCCCGCCACGCAGGCGCTGCTGGGCCAGCTGGCGCTGCTGCGCACCGCCTTCAGCGACGCCGCCGCGGCCGCCGTGCTGGGCGTGCCGCCTTCCCGCGCGCGCGGCATCCTGGCAGGCCTGGGCCGCCTGGGGCTGGTGTGGCGGCCCAGCGGCCGCACCCACGCCCTGCACTCGCTGCTGCGCGCCGCCGCGGGCGCGGCTGCGGCGGCGGGCGGGCAGCAGACGGCGACGGAGGCGCGACTGGTGTCTCGGGTGCTGGGCCAGCTGCGGGAGTGGAGCGAGGGCTACAACACCAAGTGCTGGCGGCTGGGGCTGGTGGCGGCGCGGGAGGAGTACCCGCACCTCACGCTGGGCCTGGAGCTGCTGGCGTCGCCCAGCTCCGCCGCCTGGTCGGTGCCGCAGGTGGTGGGCGCACTCAGCGCGCCGCTGCCGCACTTTGCCCGCGCCGCCGGCCTGCCGGCGCGGCTGGGGGCGGTGTGTGAGAACCTGCTGAAGAAGATCGACGCCAGCCCCACCAAGGCCACGCCCGAGCACCAGGTAAGCTGGGCGGTGGGCTGCCCCGTTTGGATCGGGGCGAACCGGGTGTGAGTGACTGCAGCTTGCTGCGCGCGTGTTCCTTCCATCAGCACCTCACCACCCCGTCCCTCCGTGCCCTCCATCGGTAACGACGCGTCTGCTGTGCTACTGTTCCTGGCTACGCCTTCACTTCTTCAATGAATGTACCCCCCTTCACCCCCACCCTCAGCTGGCTGTGGCCAAGCTGCAGTTCATCACCGCCCGCCTCAAGCGCGACGCCAAGGCCGCCGAGGCCGACGCCCGCGCCTCGCACGAGGCCCGCGCCCGGCTGCTGGGCGCCGAGCACCCCGACGCCGTGTCCAGCCTGGAGGCCACCGCGGAGGCCGTGTACCGCCAGGCCGGCCGCGCCAAGGAGGCAGAGGCGCTGTTCAAGCAGGCGCACGAGCTGAGGCAGAAGCTGGCGGCGGCGCGTGGAGGCGGCGGCACCGCAGCGGAGGAGGAGGAGGCGGAGGACCCGCAGGCCGCTATCTCGGCGGCGGGGCTTGGCGACTGCCTGCGGCTGCGCGGGCAGTGGGAGGAGGCGGAGGCGGCCTACAACGACGCCATCGGGCTGCGGCGGCGCCACCTGGGCGACTACCACCCCGACGCCGCCAACGTGCTTGCGGGGCTGGCCGACAACGTCAAGGGCGAGGGCCGCTTCTCCCAGGCGGAGCCGCTCTACCGCCAGGTGCGGAGCAATTTGATGGGGTGGGGTGGGGCGGGGTGCGGTGCGGTGGGATGAGGCGGGGTGGGGTGGAGTGGGGCGGGTTGGAATGCTTGGTTGTGCATGGTTGCTACCCTCCCGCCTTGTCTGCGGGTAGGTGAGGTCTAGCATGGCGGTGTCACAATCTATCCACTCTAAGGCTGTATGCTCGTTCTGCTCGCTGCGTACTGCAGGTGCTGGCGCTGCGGCAGCAGGTGCTGGGGACGGACCACGCCGAGACCGCCACCGCCGCACTGGCGCTGGCGGCCTGCGTCAACGCCGCCGGCCGCGGCGCCGTGGCCGAGCCGCTGTACCGCTCCGCCCTGGACATCCGGCAGCGGCTGTTCGGCGAGGAGCACGCGCTCACGCTGGAGGCGCTGGTGGCGCTGGCGGCGTGTGTGGGCAGCAGCCTGGGACGCAACGCAGAGGTGAGGGCAGGTCCGGGTAGGCGCGAGCAATCACGGCGCGGATGGGGACAGAGGTTATGGGATGTCGGTGGGTGGCGGTGCCGATGTGTCCAAACTGGGGCCGCTTGCGTGTCGTGTCGATCCCGCCGAAACCTCACTGTGCATTGCGCCAACCCACAACAGGCGGAGCCGCTGTACCGGCGCGCGCTCAAGACGTCACTGCTGCGGCAGGGGCGCAACGCGCCGCAGACGCAGGAGTGGCTCAAGGCGCTGGGCACGTGCGTGCGCGCGCAGGGCATGACGTTTGACGCGGAGGACACCATTGAGGAGCTCACGGCGGGCAAGTAAGCAGCAAACGTGGGCGGGTGAGGGTACGAGAGTAACACGCCGAGTGGCAGTGACAATGTGCGTTGACTTCGCGTCACAGTGGAGGACATCAGGAGGGCGGTGAAGGGAAAAGATGGGCGGTGTGTACTTTCGGACAGTAAGCAGCATGTATCGTAACAGTTGCGTGCATCCCTTGGCAACCTCAAGTTTGGTGGAGTACGGCAGTGTTGCCGTTCAGGCCATTCGCATTGGTCAAGGTTCTTTGGAGCTGTACATATGCAAGCAGGGGGCTGGCCATTGCCGTACGTGCACGGTAGCATGTGGCTGGCCGGAGTCTGGCGATATTGGATACGGATACACGAACATGTTTGCCAGAAGAGCACGGAACTGCCTGCGCTGTAATAATGCACGGGCGCGCTGTATATATCAAACAGTCCCAGAATGCGTCAGTATGTATGCTACAAGGAGGCTGTATGTGCTGCTCCCTGTCGTACCCGATCCATGCGTTGTCCCCGGGGCCGGGGCCGCACTGCCGCCCCGTTCAAAAGTGCTGTGAGTAACGGTCCCCTGCGTGCCATCCCTTGAACATGGGCAAAGAGAATAGGGCAATAGGCCAGTGGGCTTTGGGGACGGCACTTACGGTAGCCTAGGGCGACGCTTACGAAGTCTGCTACGGCGGGTTCAGTTGACGTGCACAACCCTGCCCTGATTCCTCCCAAGTAGCGTACGTAGCGTCGTAGCAGGGTCGTAGCTCCTGCCAGCTCCGTGCTGCACCTTCTGCATCCACTGGCTCTGGGCGCGAGGGTCAAACACCTGGTACATGGAAACACGAGTCCTTTACGCACGGATTGGATGCAGCTGGATGCAGCTGGATGATGTCATGGCGGCATTAGCCGCTGCCTGCGCTCGCAGGTGCTAGAGCGGGAGAAAGGATGGTGTTCCCTACCTCAGTCATGCAGTCCGGATGTGAAGAGCTGTGACCCAAGGCTCTTCAGCTCTCGCCCCCTTTCACCGTTCGGATCATCGCCTGTACTGGTATTAGCGAGGCGTAGGCCTAACACATTGTCGCGTTGTGTGGAAACGCGGCGATTCATGGTGAGCGCCTCGGATGCCCCACCGTCAGACCGAGATGCCCCGCACATGAGAAGCACATCACCAGGTGCACATCGGGAGCCCGTTAGGGCCAGTTAGGGCTCGCTAGCCAGTACCCCCTCCATACGCTCTTCGCCGCCGCCCTCTGCATTTGTTGCGTTTCCCCGCATTGTGATGCGCACATGCGCCAGTAAGCAATGCCCCACTCATGTGATAGCCCCAATACTCATGAACCTAATGCAACTCTCGGCTCTCTTTCACTGCTCCCCACCTCACACGCGCACCAGTTCTTTTACGCATCCTTTCACTTCCCAAACAAGGTCATGGAGATTGGCCCAAGGTCATTAATATGCACATGAAAGTGCCCCACCATGGAGCGCACCATTCCGTGGACACATAATCCTCGCACTGCGTTTGGCGTTCAGTCCCATGTTGCAACATGTGATGCGTGCGCAAACCCGCCGCACTCGTCCCCACTACCCCCCCCCCTAGACACCCACCCCCACCCACGCACAGTTCCACAGCCAGCCATGCTCACGCGGGCCCATCCGGCGCCACGCCCGCTGCCTGGCCCTCCGGCGGCTGTGCGCCAAGCCCCGCCGGCTGCCCCAGGCGCCGCATGCCCTGCTGCATCATCACTGCCGCCACGCTGCGCAGACTCTGCCGGAAGATGGCCTCCACCGTGGACTCGTCCAGGCGCAGCCGCGGCGGCGGCCAGGGGTAGCCAGCGCTCCCGCCGCCCGTGCCGCCTGCCGCCAGCTGCCACGGCGTGTCGGTCTCTGTGTCGTACAGCCCGTACAAGTCCTCCAGGTAGCCGGCGGCGCCGCCAATGGGCACCAGCCGCGCCGCCAGGTGCGCCGGGTGCGGCTGTTGGTCCTGCAGCTGCTGCAGTAGCAGCAGCTGCTGGCGCTGCTCCTCCATCTGCAGCTCCGCTGCCGCCGCGGCTGCCTGCTTTTGCGCCGAGGCGCGCGAGGCACGGCCACTGCCGCTCCTGCGGGGCTCCGGTGCACCCGCCCCGTTGGCCCCGTTGGCCCCCGCGGGCCCCGCAGCTCCTGCGCCCCCCGCCCCTCCTGCCTGCAGCTCCTCCGCCAGCCACACCACCTCACAGAGCACCCTGCGCCCGCCGTCCGCGGCCTGCTGCCCCAGGGGCGGGGGGTCTGGGTCCAGCGGCCGCCCCTCGCCCTCACCCTCGAACGACAGCCGCAGCACGATGTGCCCCAGCTCCACCAGCGGCGGCTGCATGATGCCCAGCGCGCGCACCAGGTCCATGCGGAAGCCCAGGCCCACGGTGCCGTGCTTGCTGCAGGTGACGCGCAGCTCGAACTCCTGCAGCTCGCCCAGCCCGGCCCCCGGCAGGCAGGGCCGCGCCCACAGCCGCCCCCGCTGCGAGGCGCCGGTGCTCTTCACCGCCGCCACCTGCGCCCCGTAGTGCCGGTGGATGGCGGCGGCGCCGGTGCAGGCGCCCTGGCTGCGGTTGTACACCAGCACCTGCGGCCCGCGGCTGGGGCCCAGGTCCGCCACCGTCAGCGGCCGCCGGGCAACGGCGGGGGCAGCGACGACGGCGGGCAGCGCCACGCTTGGAAGCCGCAGGCTGTGGGCGGAGGCGAGCTCTTGCGCGGGCATTGCTTGCGTTGGCGGCAAGTGCTGCGGCCGCGGCTCCACAGGTTCCACCCTCCCTTGCCCCAGCTGCGACTGCCGCGGCTGCGGCTGCGGTGGTGGGCTGAACGGGGACTGAAGCGGCTCTGGTGCAATAGGCTCCGGCTGAGGGGTGGGCGCTGGCTCCCCCTCATCCGTGTCCGTGTCCGCCTCCTCGTCCGCGCCTGCTGCGCCCCTCGCTTGCCCCTGCTGCCCGCCCCGCTGCCGCTTGCGCAGCTTGTCCACGCCCACCGACACCACCGAGCACAGCACTCGGTCGCCCTCCCGCCGCAGCTGCAACTCGGCGTGGCTGTGCAGCCCCAGCGCCTGCAGCATCTCCGCCCGCAGGAACAGCAGCGGCGTGCGCTTCTGCAGGAACAGGCGTGCCGTGAAGGCCTGGTATTCGCCGTCCTTCTGCGGCACCGCCGCCCACAGCTGCACCAGCGTGCTCTCGCCCGTCTCGCACAGCGCCGCGATCTCGTCCGGGAAGCACTTGCGCAGTGCATGAGCGCCGTGCGCCGCGCCCTGGTTGCTGGACAGCCGGATGATGTCGCGCGGGTTGTGGTGGGGACCGGTGCGCGGCGACGGCATCAGCGCCGCGGCTGGGGCTGTTGCGGCTGGTGGCGCCGCAAAGGGCGGAGCGCCCGGCGTCCCAGTCCGGCCTGCAGCTGCCGCGGCTGACACCGCGTTCCACAGGTTGCTAAGGGCGATACGGGCGATATCATCCGGAGCAAACTGCAGCGGTGCCGCACCGGCTGCCGCCGCTGCGGCTGCCGCTGCATCCTCACTGGACGCCAGCCGCGGTGCCTTGGCGGCCGGTGCTGCCGCATCTGCCTGCTGCTCAGGTCTCCGCTTAATGACGTCCGCTAGCAGCGACGCGCCGTAATCTGCTATTGAGGCTAGCGGCTGCTGATTAGCGGCCGCGGCCGCCTCCAGGCCTGCAGCGACAGCGCCATCACTGGCGGACATCGCCGCGCTGGCGCTGCTGCAGATCGCAGCTGCTGATGCAGCTGAGCCCCCACCCCCAAATGCACCACCGGCGTGGTGGCCTCACGGCGGCCTCGTCCCCATGAGAGGTACCCGGTAAGCTGCCCCCTGCTCAAACCCGCTGGATGTGCGGCCACCGGTCGTGCCTGCCTCGTGCACGACCACCGCCGCCGTCACAAGCCTGCGGCCACCAGTCGTCAAGCGGGGGTTGCCTTCATAACTCCTTGGTTATATTGGGTGCATATTACTTGGCTTGAAATCATGGCCAGCATAGCAAAACGTTAGGATGATCACCAGGTCGCTCACCTTGAAGGCTTGCTCCTGGACGTCGCGGTGTCTGAGGTTGGACAACCCAGCCGCAGGCTCACGACCCATCACGACACACCGAGCTGCAGTTCATTTCCAAATGATAGCGGAATAGACTTATGAGCTTTCTAGCTAGGTGTTCAGAATTCTAGGCTCTGCCGACTTCGGCGCCTCTATGGATGACCGATGACGTCAGGGAACTTCAGGGAACACACCTCGTTGACAGATGGGAAGCTACAATGTTACAGTTGCTATGTGTGTTCTGCCCCAAGGAGGATACATTACCCCTTGTGGGTGCCCTGATCTTCATCACCATAGCATCTGTTCTATGGGGTGCATCCATCACGGGGATGCCCCCCGACAGCGCTCATATAGCAGCTTGCAAGTTATTTGACATGGTCAGGATGCGACATGTGGATATGTGAATTGCGACATACGACATTGCGACATACTGCACATACCGCCCAAACGCATCCAAACCCGCCAGACATATTGTGCCTGCATTCAATATGCCTCTGGTAAGCGTGGAACGCCGTGGCACACAACAAAACGTGTCTCGGTTGCCACGGTGGTGCTGGCGTGGCGTAGCGTGCGGCCAGTGGGAGGAGCTTGTGGCTACGCTAGCGCAATACACCGCCGCAAAGCTGGGAGATGTTACTTAAATGGGCTCCAGACGCGTAGCTATGCAAATGTGGGCGAGTCTTGGTATGTCGCAATGTTGTATGTCGCAATTCACATGTCGACATGTCGCAACCTGACCACGTCAAATAATGTGCACACAGCCATACATCACACTGGCAGGAGCGAGCTTACATATTATGTTCATCCTGGTAGGAGCAAGCTTACACAGTATGTACGTGGTATCTTGGCCGTGGACAGAACATGTGGCTCGTGTCCGTTGTCGAAGCAACCTCCGATGCTTGACGCACTTAGACGAGCCTGACGTCAAGAAGGTGGTGCGTAACAGAGGCTCCACCTTAACGCGCAGTGGCGCGGTCAGCAGATCCGGTATAATACCGTGCGTTTGCGCACATCCATAGATTCTCTACGGTTCGATACATTTGAGTAGCACAGCTGGGCACCCCATCAGGACGACACGACAAGTGTCACTCGAGAATGATGTCCTCTATGCCCACTATGGTTTGCCCCTATTGCCAGGGAAGCCTCCAATGACGCTGCGGTTACGGGCCGCGGCCGTGCCGATTGCGACACAGCCCCACGCTCCCCGGCGGCCACCGGCACTCTGGGGACCACGCACGGCGCAGGGCCCGGCACCCCAGCCGCCAGGTCGCCTGCGTGCGGCCTGGCCGCGGCCCTTAGTCCCGTCAGGCCACCACGCCGCCGCGCACGCTCAGTAGCGCCGCGGTCTGCTGGTCGGGCTGCGCCGCCGCCAGCACCTGCTGCGCCAGGGCGGCCACTGCGTCGCCGTACTTGCGACTGAAGGCGGACACACACGCGGCCACCTGCAGCGGAATTGCGGGCAAACACATGGTGGCGGCGACAATGGGTGGGGCAGTGCCGCATCGCAAATGCAGTGAGGATGCCGTCACACGCCGCCCCACTGTGTGACGTCTAAAGGCGCAAGTCCGGGGAGCTACGTAGTCACCTGGTTGCGCAGGCGCTCGCGGGCGGCCGCGGGCGTCTCGCCGCTGTCCTCCTCGCTCTCCTCCTCCTCCGAGCGCTCGCTCTCCTCCTCGTCCACGTCCTCGCTTCCCTGTGGGCGATGCAGCACCACGGCGCTCGTAGGCATGGCTCCGACAGGAACCCGGTGGAACCCGGTAACACATCGGACTTCCACAGCAGCAAAACTACGCAGCGTCCCTGGCCCCGCCCTCCGCGCACCGCCCTGCTCACGTCCATGCTCTTGTCGTCCTCCTCCTCGTCATCGTCCGAGTCGGCGCCCGCGAATTGCTCCACGTTGGCCTCAAGCGCCGCGGCCTTAGTGGCGGCCTGGAGTGGGGGGTGGCGAGGAGAGTGGAAAGGGACCGGGCCCAGACCCAAAAGCGGTGAGGTGCGGGAAAGGTGAGGAAGTTCTAGGCAAAAGCGATGCGAGGAGAGTGATGGGCGGGGTCAAGGCTGAGCCAAATGTTTGCACGCCACAAGCGCAGGGGCGGCACACCCCGAATCCCCTCGCCCTCGCCCCGCTCCGCCTGATACACGCGCGCCCCAACGCCCCCACCTGCAGCGCGGCGAAGGCGTCCGCCACCCACTGCTGCTGCAGCATGGAGCCCTCCACCGAGTCCACCATGGCGGCCAGCAGCTGCAGAGTGCGGGGAGTGAAGGGGGGGGGGCGGCGGCGGCGATGGAGCGCAGTGGGGACGTTGGTAGGGCGCAGGTGGTGCGTTGCTACGGCGCAGGTGGTGCGTTGCTACGGCGCAGGTGGTGCGTTGCTACGGCGCAGGAGTTCTTCGGGAGAACTTGTTCGGCCCCAGCATGGAGCTACATGCCCCAGCAGCGCGGCCCCGCGCGCACCTCGGCCATGTCGGCGCGTGTGGCGGACGTGGGCGTGGGCCGCTTCAGCCCGCCCGGCAGCGCCAGCAGCGGACCCAGCGCCGCGCCAGCAGCACCACCCTCCGCAGCAGACGCCGGCGCCGCCACCGCCTCGAAGTTGAGCACCGCCGTGACCGCCTGCCACAGCCGCAGCAGCAGCGCCTGCGCGGCGGCGGGGCTGGCGGCGGGCTCGGAGGCGGGCAGGGCGCCGCTGCTGAGTGCGCCCAGGTAGGCGCGCAGCAGCTTGGGCAGTGCGTTGCGGGCGGGCCCCGCCACGTCGTCCAGCGGGTAGTCCAGCAGGCAGGCCGCCAGCGCCTCGACCAGCGCGGGCGCCTGTGAGTGGTCGGCCGCACATGTGCAGTGGAGCGGCAAACACCTTGAGAAGCAGCTTCGACTGCCGGTCAGGTGGCCCGTAACATCATTCACCCGCCACGAATACGGTGTGACACGCTCACCAGCAGCGCTCGACACAATCCAGCCCCCAAACACATGATCCCTATCCCAGTCCCGGGGCCCCGCCGTCCGCCCGACCCGCCCACCTGTGGCGCCGCCGCCGGCCCCATGCGCTCCACAAGCTCCTCCAGCGCGCTGGCCGCCGCCGCCTTGGCCGCCGCCACACTGGCCACGTAGCGGTAGTCGGCGCCGCCGTAGGTCACGAACGTCACGTCGCTGTCGTCGCGGCCCTCGCTGCCGTCGTCGTCGTCGTCCTCCTCCTCCTCGCTGGCGGCGGTCGGAGCGCCGTCCTCGCCGTCCCCGGGCTCCTCATCGTCCGAGTCCTCCAGCGACTAAGGCAAGGCCCAGGGCGGATATGAGGGCGGGGATGACAGGCAAGGCGAGGCAGATACACATACATGTCCTTCAAGGAAACATGGCTGGTACAGCTGGAGCTGGTGAGGAGCAAGGACTCAGGAGAGCTCCCCCTCTCCAGGCACACCGCACCACCTCGCACCCCTCGTGGCTCACCTCCAGGCCCACATCGCGGGTGGCCCACTGCGCCAGCAGGGGCAGCACCGGCGGCAGCACCGGCGCCACAGCGGGGCCCAGGCAGGCCGCCAACGGCTCCACCGCCGCCAGCAGCGGCACCAGCAGCGGGCTGCTGCTGTCGATGTCGGGGCGGCACAGCTGGCCCAGCACCCGCGTCAGCGTGGGCAGGTGCTCGGCCGCGGCGGCGGCGCCGGCGGCCCGGGCCATGAACACCGCGCACTCTAGTGCACCAACCTGCGGCGTGCAGCGGTCACGGCGGCGGTGGCGGTCAGCAGAGAGTGGCACTTCGGCAGTACGTGCGCGGCGAGCATCCGTGCCTTATAGGCAACACCGGCTGCGCACCTGCACGCGCACGATGGCGGTGGCCTCTTCCTCGGTGACGGAACCGGACGCGGTGGCGGTGGGCGCATGGAAGGCGGCACAGCGGCCCAGCACCGCCAGCACACGCGGCATGGCCACTGGGTACAGCGGCGCAAAGGAAGTCTGACACATCAGGACGGGGTGGCAATGGCGACAGAGCGGGTAGGGATGGGGCGGGACAAAGCTCAGTGCCAGACATAGATGCTGAAAAGAAAAGCCAGACATCCTGCTTCGGCACACTCGCCATGCCCCAGACCAAACTCCGCCATTCACCATGCTGACATGCTCCGCCACCATGCGAAAGCCCCCTCACCCCCAGCACGCAGGCCAGGCGGCACAGCACGTCCAGGCTGAACTCCTGCGTGGGCGTGGGCACCAGCGCGCGCCCGCCCGCCAGGTTGCCGCCCTCGCCCGCCGCGCAGCGGTCCACCGCCGCCAGCAGCGGGCCCGCCAGCGGCTGCAGGTGCGGCGCCACCAGCGCCGCCGCCGCCGCCTTGCGCTGCTCCTCGCTCAGGGCCGGGGTGGCGGCGGCTGCGGCCTCGGCGGCCTCCTCGGGCTCGGCGTCCAGCCCCTCCAGGAAGCCCACCAGCGCGCGGCAGGCGGTGGCCTGAGCAGCAGGAGCGGCGACAGAGGCGCAACACAGCGGAGATGAAGCTACAGTGTGGAGCAAATTGACGGCTTCATATCCAAATATGGCTGGCGATGGCCCAATTCGCCTGCCTGTTCCGTTCCGCTGCCCTGCGTCTTGACGCATGTGCGCCTCTACGCGCTTCCAGTTGCCATTGCGCCGCACCTTGAGCCGCTGCGGGCAGGCGGGCCCCTCCGGCTCCGCCAGCAGCCCAGCCAGCGCGCCCAGCATGGCGCTGCCGCCGCCGCCGGGCGCCAGCTGCAGCCCCGGGCCCAGGTCGCCGCACAGCACGCCCAGCGAGTGGCAGGCCGCCCAGCGCACGCGCGGGTGCGGGTCGCGCAGGGCACCCACCAGCAGGCCCGCCAGCGAGGCCAGCTCGGCGGGGCCCACCACCTGCATGTCGGCGTTGTGTTGTTTGTTCAGTCATTATTTGTTTTGGGCGAGAGGAAGGGCGAATGCGGGCCATGCCGGCATGCGTGCTTCTTATGCGATTATGGCGCACGAAGCCTATCGATGTCTGCAGTCCAGGCACACAGTAGTGGTAACTAGAGTTCTGGCCCTCGCTGGCAATCTCTGTCCCTGCCGCGGCGACACCTGCACTCACGTCCTTGACGGAGCCGACCACCTGGCTGAGGCACATCATGACCGCGTGCCGCCGCCGCCAGTCGCTGGCGTCCGCCGCCCAGGCGCCCGTCATGTCCACCACCGCACGCAGCACCGCGCCGCTGTCCAGCGAGTCGGCGGCACGGGTGGCGCACTCCAGGCCGTGGCGGTGCAGCTCGCCTGGAGGAGGCGAGGGGAGGGGCGACACGGGTGGGCACAGGCGAAGCGGCAGTTGGTGCCAGCCACCGTGAGCGACATGCGCTGAGCATCACAAGGGTTGCAGCTATGGTTCCTGGACAATGGCGCTACACAGAAAGGTATCCACCTCGTCCTTGCGCGTCACGGCCTCCAGTCAAGCACCGCCACCCCGGCCTGCCCCGCCGCGCCGCCTCACCCAGCGTCTCGTCGTCGTCCATGTCGGGGTAGGCCATGGGGTCGTCGCCCCAGGCCGGGTCGTCCTCCACACCGCTCGTCAGGAAGTGGGCCAGGCAGCTCACCAGCTGCGCCGCCAGCGGGCCGGCGCCCATCTCCGACTGCGACCAGGCAGTGAACAGGTGTCGACGACGGCTTAAATACCACACATGCATACAATAACGCACGCACACACATGACATTGGTGGTTTCCCTGCAGCCATGTTGCCGAAGCAGCGCCCTGCCCACCTGCACTTCCCCAGCCCCGCCTACCTGCACCATCTGCGGTTTGATGTCCACCAGCGTCAGCACGAACTCCGCCGCCAGCTTGCGCAGGTCATCAGGCAGCGCCGCGCCGCCCGGCCCGGCGGCGGGCCCGGCCAGCGCCAGCATGCCCGGCACCGCCGTGCGCACGTGCGGCTGCCACAGCGCCGGCTCCCGCTCCGCAGTCTGCGAACGCGGCCGCCACCACGGCGAACACGGCCGCCAGCCAGCGATCAGCACTCTGCCGTGTCTACGGGTGGCCTCGCTGCGGCTACGCTCCCACATAGCATGTTGCGATGCTGTCCGCCGCGACCCACACGGGCTTATGCCACCCCCCTCTTGCCCCTCCTCCCTGCCTCCGGCCCCACCTGCACCAGCACCACCAGCAGCTGCTCCGCCACGTCGGTGTTGCCGGCCGCCAGCGCCGCCTGCAGGCTCACCAGCCCGCCCGTCAGAGCCGCCTGGTAGGGGCGCAGCTCGGCCGGCTTGCGCAGGACCTGGCCAGGAGGTGGGCGCAACGAGGGCGTTCGTAACAGGATGATACCGTGGGATGATACCTTATCGCGATACGCACAGTGAGCTGAGCAACCGCGTTCCACCGCAGGCGCCGCAGCGGCCACTGCCGCCACCGCCGCCTCACCTCCAGGAAGGCTGACACGGCGCTGAGGGCGGTCAGCTGCACGGCCAGGTCGGCGGGCGGCGCCAGGCAGGCGGTGATGACGGGCGCCAGCTGGGCCGCCCAGGCGCGCAGCTCCATGGCCAGGCCGGCCACAACCTGCAGGGGCGAGGGAGGGGGGCGGTCAGCAGCGGCGGGCACCGGCAGAATGCAGGAGTGGCAAGGCAGGGACGTGATGCATTGTGGCGGAGCGTAAGGAGTCTCATTCGGTCCCATGCACGCATGTGCTGCTCCAGTCACGTACCATCAATGCGGCCTCGCGCGTGACCGCGGACGCGCCGGCGCCCTGCAGCCATGCCTGCAGCCCCGCCAGCAGCTCCGGCCAGCCGCACTTGGGCTGGGCGGGGCCCTTCTTGCGTCCGCCGCGCTTGGCGGGCGCCGCCGCCACCTCGTCCATCACCTGCTCGCCCAGCTCGATGACCACGGCCGCCACCTGCTTGGCGGCGTTGCGGTCCACCTCGGCCGCCAGCGCCGCCAGCAGCTCGCGCTTCACCACGGCCTGGCATCCCGGATTTGATTGCAGGCGGCGTTAAGGAGGGCGGCTAACGCTTGGGTTGCAGCAGGGGGTGAAGTGGCAGTTGCCTTATGAGCAGCTAGAGTCCAGGGGGATTGCGTTATGTCTGACCTGCGTGCTCTTGCTCAGCTGCTCCCAGCCGGCCTCCTTGCCCCCGGACTTGACGACCTGTAGGACATGAGTGGCGTGTGTCTCACTAAGCGGTTGGCTTCACCGGGCGGGAGGCGAGCCACTGACCAATCAGCCCTGTAGGCCTGACATTGACCCCACTCGCCGCTTAGCTCAACCGCCCACTCTGCGGGAGGCCCCTGAGCGCGGCGTCAGCGCCCCCCCCCCCCCCCCCGCTGGCCCTGGAGTGCCAGGATGTGGAGGCTGTGCAGTGTGGGTGTGGGCGTGTCTCATGCGTCGTTGTGTGTCTGGTCTAGCCGGGTGGCTGATGGCATGCCTCATGCCAGTATGTGGGTCTGACTCCCACATAGACCCTTGAAAAGCGCGCTGTCATGTATATAGTGGCCCGCCCCCCTCCCCCTCCCCAGCCCCCTCCAGCCCCCGCCGGCTTTGAAAGAATCACCTTTCGAAGGAACACGGCGCAGGTGGAGCGCACCAGCACCTCTGGGCTCGTGCGCAGAAGCTGCAGCAGGTTAGTTGCGCACGCATCGGGGCGCTGCTTGCGAAGAGAGCTGTAGAGGTCCTCAGCCGATTTGCGCTGGGCATTGTCTGTCGACAGCGTCTGCCCGATGAGCCCGGCGAAGCTCTGGGGGCTGGACAGAATAACCTGAATTTGAGCTGCACTCATTTCTCTATGACTTTTGGCCCCTATTGCTGTTCCCGCGCAAGGCTGTCAAACCGAGTTTCAAGTCAAATAGTCACCCCGTCGCGTGGTTCTTGAAATGTTTCTATAATTGTGTCTGCTAAAGCTGCAATTACTTAGGAGGCCGGCGCTTGGCTGGTCGAGTTGGAACCGGCTCCACTGGGCGATGGGCGATGGGCGTGGGTGCGGGCTCACGGAAGAGGCCACTGCTTGAACCAGCCCATTAAATCAACTACCAAATGTCAGTACAACACGGCGACATTGGGCGGCAGACTTTTTGATAGAACCTACTGCGTTCGGTTGCTCCAGCGAGCTTTTAGGGCGCCTAAACTTGCAGGGCTCCCTTTGCAGTGCCCAAAGAGCCTTCACCTTCGCTAGTTAGCCCTTGATAAAGTGATTCTGATTCTGCCAGCGTGCCTGTTGGCCACTTACCGCAAGAAGGGTTTCGCGACATGGCTTCAGCCTCGCTCTTTCAGACGTCTGTCCTCAGCCGGAGTGCTTCCAGGGCTGTATTAAGCCCTGTATGCTCGACTGCGGCGTCCGTCAGATGCGCCCGCTCCTCAGCAAGCGTTGCGCCCGGAGGATGGACCGCGCGCTCGGTCCCGGCCTGCACGCCGTGTGTCAGCGGCCGTTGCAACCGCGTGGTGGCTCAGGCATCTGAGCAGGGCAACACAGGCTCGTCTCGAGACCCCAGCCTTGACGGTTTCGTCGAGGTCAAGGTAAATATGTTGGAAAGCACCCCGATGTCGCTGTCCCTCGATCGGGCGCCATCCCCACGACCGAGGCCTGCAGAGCAACTGACTTCATTTGGCTGGCGCTGTGCAGGTCGACCAGGTCCGCGTCAACAGTGGAAATGTGAGTCGCTTTTGCGAGATGCCTTCTGGCCTCGCATACACGCCCTGGTTTCGGGGTGTGAATACCATGCCTGGCATGCGGTTGCTGAGTTTTACCGCGGTGCTCGGTGCTGCAACACTGCAGGCTGTGGTGTACCTGCGCATCCTGGACGGGCGCGAGCGCGTGCTTCCGGTTCACATCGGTGAGTTCGGCACCTCGAGGAGGCAGTGAAAGAGAGGACATGGGCGTGGTCGTGGGCGTGTCGGTGCCGGTACGGGGTGTGTGGAGTCGGCACCTCGACACACCCTTGGCTGGCCTCCGCAGGCGAGAACGAGAGCAACGCGCTAGTAAAGGAGATTAACAAGCAGCGGCAGATGCGCCCGCTGACACACGACGTGATGAAGAACATTTTGCGGTGGGTTGGGGGCCCGGAGGTCGTGCAGCGTGTTTGGAAAGTGTACAGGCGGGAAGGGCAACCGGGCAGGGGGTGTGTCGTGTCTGGAAACACAAAAGACAGGTGGAATAGAGCTCTGGCGTCTCTACATGTCTGCATGTCTGCTCGGGCGCCACGACGGCGCGCCTGACAGCGTGGCACCTCGTGACGGCGCCTGAAGCTGCTGCTGTTGCGCAACATGGCTGCGCTGCATGCAGTGAGATCAAGTTCCGGGTTGTGAAGATCCGCATCACCGACATTGTGGCAAACACCTACTACGCCCGAATCCACCTGGCCAAAGTGAACGATGCCACGGGCCAGCCGGAGCCGGTGAGCCGCAATTCATTCGGCCTGAGAGCCCTGTATTGCCCGCCATGCAGTGGCCCGACTAGTGCTGACGAGCTCTTCCCACACATTCCTGCCCCCGCTGCTTCTCCAAAGGGCACGGAGGTGGACGTAGACGCGCGCCCCAGCGACGCCATCAACCTGGCGGTGCGGTTCGGCTCGCCCATGTACGTCTCCAAGCGCATCGCAGACGCCGCGTCCACTGTGTACCCCGACCAGCCCGCAGCGCCCAACGAGACGGCCAGCGAGATCGTGCGCTCCGTGCGTGAGACGCTGGCCAGCTTTGAGGACCCCACCGGTGAGTGCACGGCGTCCTTCATGACAGCCAGCGCGTTACGGCCATGTGTTCCGCCAGTGCCACACTGCACGTCCTGCTGCGCTGGCTGGGCTCTGTCCTTTCCCTGAGTGCCGCCTTTTGCATGTGCCACGCCGCACGTCGCAGTGATGTACCAGCTGCAGAAGGACCTGGCAGTCAAGGAGGAGCGCTTCGAGGACGCGCGCTCCATGCAGCAGCTCATCTACCACGAGATGACGCACAACCAGCTGCTGAGGGTGGGTGGACTCGCAGGGGGTTAAATGCACCGCTAGGAAGAGCGCTGGTTGGGAATTGCGTAAGCTGCATGATGCACGATTACCAACTCCATCACCGGGCATGGTATCCCCGCGTTCGAGGTCGTGAGGATGACGGGTACGTCCTGTGACGCCCACGATCGCGCAGTTGGTGGTGGCGATGGAGTCCGCCCTAAGCGACGGCCGCTACGAGGAGGCGGCGCGCCTGCGGGATGAGTTCCGGCGGCTGTCCGCCAACGCGCCGTCAGAGCAGCGCCGTACGTGACAGGCTGCTGGGGCGGAGGAGGAGCGACGTGGCGGGGGCGAGCAGGAGGGCGCAACGGATGCGCGCCCGACACACCGGTGCCATCTGCAATGGATGCAAGCAGCAGCGCGTGCGAGAGTAGAGTGACGAGTGGGGAGAGATGGGCGTACAACAGCATATGGGAGCCCGTGGCATAGCAATCTTCTCTGCTGGCCTTACGTCCTATGCCACCAGTTTTTACGCAGCGCAGGCATGGCATCCGGCGGTCACTGCGAAGTCTGCGACAAGCACATAGTCCTCTGTCGCATAACAACATACGTTGACGGTTGTCGCGGTCTGCGCATAACATAATGGGACGCATTCTACCTTTTGGGGAGTGGGGGCTGTAGGTGCGGAAGCGAGTTCTGCAGAGTATGGGTGAGCCCGTAGCACACACACCAAGTCGGACATCAGGCGGGTGGAGGCGCGATGTCGGTTGGCAGTTGCGCGCTGTGTGTTGGCAGGAGCGCGTCAGGTTTGCACAGAGTTTTTTGATTTGCTTGAGTTCCTTGTTGGGTTGGCTGTATGAGTTTGCAAAGGGTGTGCTTGCGGGCGACGACCTGTTGGCTAGCGCAATGCCCGCGTGTACGATAGCTGAATAGACCGAGTGTGGTCTGGCGTTTCGGGCTCTGCCCTATGGTGCCTCCAGTGGCATGTTACCCTGTTAACGAAGATGAATTAAATCTGCGTGTTGGAGAAGGCAACAGCACAACCCTGCCTCAGCCCATGCTACCCTGCCTTAGACGCGGCCCAGACCGTTTCTTGGTGTGCGTGGCACGGCAAAGCCATGGAGTAGCACAAATGTAAAGCGACAGTTTGGGTTGTACAAGCCGGCCAGGTGGTCACAGGTTGGGAGCGTGTCATCGTAGTAGCCGAATAGCATGATGCTAAGCAGAGGGGTGGTATCAGGGGTGCCCCTGGGTGGTATTGGGTATAGGATTGGACCTGGCGCCGGTCACCCCTCCGTGGATGTGCGATGGGACAGTGTTAAGGCAGTTTGGTGAAGTCCCGCAGGGTGCAGCTGATTCCCAGACCCAAACAATTTGCAACGGCAGGGCAGGAGTGCGCGGCTGGTCGAACGCCCCTCCGTGGATTGGATTGGCCAGAGTAGGATTGGACCCGGCACTTGAGGATTGGGTTGACCGGCCAGGGGTTGGGTTCGGGACGGCAGGGATTGGAACCAAGCTTTCAGGGATTGGGATAGGAACGACGAGGATTGGAACCTGGACCTCGGGGATTGGGATTGGAGCCCTGAGCGCAATCATCGGCGAAGTAACCGCGAACCCACCAGGGGTGGAACCCACTGAGTGACTCTTCCCGACTCGCCGTGTGGGATTTGTGGGCCGGGATCACAGCCATCACACTCGGGACTGTGCTTCTCACCACCCTCTGCTCTTGCTTGCAGCAGGAATGATGTTCGAATGGTGAGGATCAGCGTGCATATCAGGCGCGTGCCAGAGTAGGCGCTGATCCCTAGGGGACGCTTCAAGATCAAGATGGCGCACAGCAGTGACCACGGGCCCCCCTGACCTTACAAAAGCTCCGTCATTCACTCTCTGCAGTCTCCGTGCAGATGCCCGTTCAGACGCCCCCACGCGACGTCACTTGATATCCCAAGGCGCTGCCCCTTGCGCAGCCTCGTCATACTGACCAGCGCGGTGCATCTTGCACATGGCCAGCGCGGTCCAGTAACAACCGAATTGCCTGGTGCGCTATAAACCAGCCTGGTACCCAGGAAGTTCGGCCAACTCGCCCCACGTCAGGGGCCGCTCATTGTTGCCGCGCCTTACCAGCGGCTACGTCTATCTGACAAGCTTGAAGATCCTACGGTATCTGCCCGGAAAGCTTCACAAACCTTCATATCGGCCGGGAGAAGAAAAGAACAGTGTTCGATAAATGCGTACGCCTTCTGCAGGCGCAACTGCGGTTACATCTCGCCACGCTCTCATACCTCTTCATCTGTATGTACGGTGACGCCCTGCCAGCCGGGGCACAGGCACCTCGGCCACATTTCTTTCTTGCTGCCCTTCATGTACGTGCCCTCTGACTCTCTCATATTTGCTTGTCACATCACCCCTCTCCAGTCCAGTCCAATCACAATTGACACAGCAACACGCTCACGTCTGCCACCGCATGTACGCAGTGAACAGAATCAGTCCCATCACATTCATTACACGCTCCGGTGATGACGCAGGCGTCACATGCGGCTGCCGGAGAGCGCCCTACCCGAACGTGTTGAGGGAGCCCAGGCTGTCGAGGTAGTGCTGCAGGAACAAGGTGGCCATGCTGCAGGTCGCGCCGCCAGACCCCTTCCCACCACCTATAGCGAAACCCCGGGCTCCGCCGCCCCCTAATGCCTGGCCTACACCTGGGGCTGGAGTTACTGCTGCCGCTGCCGACATGCTCGCACCTGTATCAGCTGCTAGGTCTGGCTGCGGCGCCTGCGCCTGCGCCTGCACCTGCGGCAGCGGCTGCTGCGGCAGCCGGCAGGACTGGGGCGCGTCGGGGCTCCAGCGGTCCCACCAGGCGGCGGGCAGGTCGGGCGCCACTCGCTGCAGCACCTGGTGCACCTGCAGGCGGGAGAGGGCAGCCAACATATCGGGGTCATGACGAATGTTCGCCGGTAGGTGACCGGGTGGGCATGGCCTTGATGCGAGTGCGAACGGGAAGCGAGATGCATGGTACCTCGGCGGTCGTACAGCTCCAGTGCCTACCTGCTGAAGCGTATCGTTGTGTTGGGATGACCTGAAAGTCTCCCACTCCGCGTGCGTCTCACTTCCTGCAGCAGTATCATATAGAGCAGTGCGCCCGGGAAGTAACCACCAGGTGCAAGACTGAGCATGTTGCCAGGACGCCACTGTCTGTGGTGCCGGCCGTGTGCTTCACTCCACTGCCCCACCTAGCACTACGCCGGTGAGGTGCTCGCCATGCGGCTCCAGCAGCCGCTCCAGTGTGCGCTCGGGCACGCGCCCGTTCCTCAGCAGAATGGCACCGGCCGGCTCCGCGAGCGACAGGTAAGGGTTTGAAACCGCAAGGCTCACACACGTGCCACGCAACAGAACGCCCAGCAGTCGTTTGTAGGGCTCCGCGCCCGAGTGCAGCCGCTGTGGGCTCACAAGTAGCAGCCCCCGGGTACTCATATTGGTTTGGATGTCGCGGGGGAGGGTCTTGTCGCGCCGATGGATGCAGCGGGTTTATTAAAGCAGTGGGCGTGAGTGTGCGCAGCCCAGGAATCGCAGAGCAGTGAGGAGCATTTATGCGAGTTGCTATAACGTAGCCACGACGAGGGCTGCTGGGCATTGACAGATTAAGCGTTGGGATCCCGCGCGATGGAGTTCGGTAGGTGAGTTTGCCGAGTTCGCGCTGCCTGCGCGACTTAAGCCCAGACACGTCTGGCATTGATAATCGGTGTTATATCTGCCTTTAACTCATTCTTGATAGAGAGCACTAGCAGACCCAGCGAGCGCATGGTCGCGAAATGCGGGCCGCTAGATATCACCCGCGCTCGGGGCTTCATGCCCGTAAGGTTGCACCTTGCGCTCGGCTCGCTCCCGCTCGCCCGGCTGCCGCCTCGCGAACGGCCCTGCGAGTCGTGAACGATGGTTTGTCCGCCAAGGGCAAGCCGATCCTGCCCAAGCAGCTTGTGGTGCAGCGTATCATGGGAGAAGGCTCGTTTGGTCAAGTCTTTGAGGTAGGTGGTCGCTTGGGGAGCGGACTGGTGCAAGCCGGCAATTCTCACGCGCGGCCTTGCTACTCAACCGCAGGGCCAACTCAATACACCGCAAGGCTCACAACGTGTGGTGCTTAAGCGTGTGAAGACGAGGGTCGAGGTCAGTCGTCGGGCAGCTAACGGAGTCGGCATTGACCGGCATAGCTGGCCGAGTCGTTGACTTTGCGCGCAAGCGCGAGTGACTTTCAGCTATGAAGCGACTCACAGCAAGCGTTTGCGGGTGGCCGTGGAGCTGGGCACCGATCCCGGCGCTTGCACAACACCCTTGAAAGAGCGGGAGCCCTTCGACCACTTTGGACAGGACCTGCACCCCCCTTTCCCCGCCCTTCACGGCCGCCTCTACGCGGCGTGCTTAATAAGCGTATCGATAGGGTCCTATCAGCTCAGTGCAGCGGGCTCAAAGCGCATCCATCTACCCAGCTCCTTCCCCTCTGCAACAGCCAGCCGCCACGTCAGATGTGCGTTTTGCCCCCCCCCCCCACACCCACCCACCCACCCACCCTGCGTCCTCCCCGTCCACCTCGCCCCCTCCTAAACCTAAGCAGCGCCCGCCACCGCCCTTCCGCCCATGCCACCAGCTCGCGCACGCATAGTCAGTCATTCATATCACCGCTCACCAAACTCCCTTAATGGGGATGCTGAAAACAAGCGAACCCTGTCCCATCACCCGGTAACGCTTCTGTTGTGGCGCGCAGGGCGCTGAGGAGATGAGCCAGATGGAGCACCTGCTCAACGTGTACGCCAGCCGGGTGGCTCGCGGCCACTGCGCCGACTTCCTGGGCTACTGCGAGGTGGCGGACAGCGAGGCCAACGTGCGCCTCACGGCGGGGCTGTGGCTGGTGAGATCGGCGCCGGCAGAGGGCGGGCGGGCTGGCGGCTCGGGTGGTCGGTCGTGTGGGTGGTCGGGAGGCTAGTAGCCGAGGGTTGGAAGGCACCCGCATGTGGCCTGGCGGCGTGTGGGGCGGGCTGCCCGCGAGCTCCTCTTGGGGCATGAAGGTGACGCGGCTTGTGTGGCGGCGCCCTGGCGTTTGGGGGGCGGGAGCAGCGGTGACCCATGGAAGTAACAGCGTCCACGGTGTCATGTCGTGCGTGACAGGTGTGGAAGTATGAGGGCAGCAAGACCCTGGCCTACTACCTGCGGCGGCGCGACACCACCCGCGCCCTGGCGGACGACCTGGGGGTGAGTGGGCGGGGTGGTTGGAACGCCGCGACAACTTGTGCTATCAGGGGTAGGGCACGGGACTTCCTGGTTGAAGCGTGCTGGGCATGCACACGGGGGCTGCGACGGCAGCGCGGGAACATTACTGTACCCAGGTGGGCATGCGTTGCAGCACGCCCACTGAGCTGGCCCCGCGTGTGGCTGTGCCTGCTGCCCCAGGTGCCGGAGCCGGTGGCGGTGCCCACTGTCATGAAGCACATCTTTGAGGGCCTGGCGGTGAGAGCTGGTGGCGGCGGAGGGGGCGGGGGAAGCGGAGGCTGGGGCGGGGCGGGGCGGGGGAAACTCACAAAACGGAGACGCAGCAGCCGAAGCTAGGGCTGGGCTGGCGCCATGGGGGTGCTGTCCTGGGTGTGCGGCTCTGGGGAAACCGTATGGGTGCAATGTACTCGTGTGGTGCCGTGCGGCGTGGGGGAGTGGTCCCGTGCTTGGTGACCGGAAGGCCGGAAGACCGCACGTGGGCTGAGGATGAAGCCAGCAGATGTGCCACCCGTGGACATGTCAGGCGTCAGCGCTTCACATCGCTCCACCACTTTCCGCGCCCACCCGCGTCCGCAGGCCTTCCACGCCGCGGGCCTGGTTCACCGCGACATCAAGCCGCTCAACATCATCTTCGCGGAGGACGTGACCCGCTTCAAGGTGCGGGGTGTATGGGTAGACAGGGATGCATAGGATTAAGCAGTCGTTCAAGCTCCGGGCGTAGCGCATGCCGTTGATTTGGCACATGTAAACGACTGGGGAGCGATGTGCTGCTGCATACGCGCTCCTACTACCTCACTATCGCGCTCTGACTAACCCTTTCCCTTCACCCCTACTCCCCTCAACCCCTGCGCCCTTGCACAAAACCCCTTATCCGCAGCTGATCGACCTGGGCGCGTGTGCGGACCTGCGCACCGGTACAAACTACGTGCCGGAGGAGTCCATCCTGGACCTCAACTACTGCCCGCCGGAGCAGTACGTCATGCCCACCGACTCGCCTCACATCGCCAAGCAGGTAGGCCGGGGGACAGCAGGGCCGGGGAGGGCTGGGATTGGAGCTTGACTACGTGGGCAGGAGGTGTGAAGCGGCCAGACGCAGGTCTCGATTTGGCATGTATCAGCTGTCAATGCACCAACCCCTCAACTCCCCCTCCCTCCGCTGTCCCTTGTCCCTACTGCTCTAACCTTGCTGACCCCCTCCCCTCCCTCCGCTCGTCAGGCCGGCCTGCTGAAGCTGGCCATCAGCCCCATGCTGTGGGCCAAGCACAAGCCCGACCGCTTCGACACCTGGTCCGCAGGTGGGGCCGGGAGCAGAGGGGGGGGGCGGGGGCATGACAGGGGCGGGCTTGACTGGAACATGGGACGGCTTGTGCAGACACTGCTCCGCCCTCGAGACAGCTGTTCACACCCAACGTAAGCACTTACCACCCGCCCTGGCCCGCTCCTTCCGGCGCACGCTCGCGCTCGCTCCCGCACCCGCGCCCGCAGGCATTGTGATGCTGCAGATGGCGGTGCCGTCCATGCGCACGGACCGCGCCCTGCGCGCCTTCAACGCCAGCTACGGCACCAAGTACAAGTACGACCTGGCGGCCTGGCGCAAGGGCGTCAACCTGTACCCCCGCGACTGCGCGCTGCTGGACGCCAACGACGGGCTGGGTGCGTGGGTGCGCGGGTGTGGGTAGCGCCCTGGGTGGGGTTGGAAGGGAAGGGAAGGCGCTTTAATGCCAGGGGCTGCTCGACTCTCGTGTGGCTACTAGTGTGGTGCATTTTTAGATACACATTGATGCAGGAGGTCTAGGGTCCCCCACCTCCCACCAGCCACTAGCCGTCGAGCTGACGTGTGTCCGGCCTGAACCTCCATCACACATGCAGGCTGGGATCTGCTTCAGTCGCTGCTGGCGCCGCGCCACATCCAGGTGGACGACAATGGTGGCGTCAGCTTCGTCAACGACACGCCCTTCCCGCGCATCAGCGCCTACGAGGCGCTCAAGCACAAGTAAGCAACCATGGTCGTCTGCTGCCTGCGTGGGGCACTGGGTGCCAGAGGGCTTTCCAAAGGGCGGGCCGACATGCTCACATGCAACATGCATAGCGCGTCTTCGACTGCAATGACAGTGCGCATACACATACACATACGTGCTGCCGACCACAGGTACATCAAGAATGCGCTGGAGGCCGCCGCAGCGGCTGCCGCGCCCGCCGCCGTGCCCGCCACCAGCGGCAGCAGCGGCCGCTCCTCCCCCGGCTCCACCACCAACAGCCGCAGCAGCGGCGGCTCCATAGACCTCACGCCCGCCGCCGCGGCCGCGTCCAACCGCGCCGGAACCAACGGCAGGGGCAAGGCCGCCGCCGCCTCGGCCGCCGCCAGCACCGCCTCCGCCGCCTCCACCAGCGGCACCGGCACCACCGGCGGCGGCGGCGACCCGCTGGGCAGCGCTCTGGGTCTGTGGCGCGACATGACGGGTCGGCTGTTTGACCTGGAGGCCAAGATCATGAAGCAGGCGTCCGCCACGGAGCTGCAGACCACCACCGTGAAGCGGCTGCGGGAGCAGGTGGCGGCCGGCAAGGCCGACCCCGGGGTGCTCAAGCAGGAGGAGAAGGTGCTGGACAAGATGCAGGTGAGGCGGAGGGGTGGGCTGGGCTGGGGGGGAGCGGTGAGGTGGCAGAGGGCGGTTTGGCGTGTGCAGGCGGACTTGTGCGGGCGGCGTCTGGCAATTGGGGACACGTGTATGCATCCGACCTCGTGCGTGCCTGTTGTCACCCCGCAGAACCGCCTGGCGGGCCTGCAGCAGGACTTCACCTCCACAGCCAACCAGGCCTCCAATATCTTCAGCTTCTTCGGCTTTGGCCCCAAGAAGCAGCAGCCGGCGGCGCAGCAACAGCCGGCCGCTTCGGCGCCGCAGCCGTCCGCGGCCACGCCCTCCAACCCCATGGGCCTGCCGCCCGGCTTCCGCGGCTCCGCGGACAAGTCCGACAAGTGGGTGCCCCGCCGGGACTACCGCCTGGTCCCCAGCGCCACCAGCCGTCCCTGCGTTGTCGATGCATGTGCCTGGAGTGTCATTGCCTGCCAACATGGTGTACTGTTTGGTCAACCACTGAACCGCATCTTCCCTCCTTAACTGCCTGTCTGTATCTATCTGTGCCTGCAGGGCCAAGGCCAGTCTGGAGGCCCTGCGCGCCAACGCCGCCGCCTCTGCCGCCGTGGCCAGCGGCAGCCGAGACGGCACCACCGGCGCCTCCACCTCGGGCGGCGGCGCGGCGGGCGCGGCCAGCTCTGCGGCGGGCATGTTCAGCAGCATGTGGGAGCGCTTCAGCAACCGCCTGACGGACCTGGAGACCAAGATCGGCAACCAGGTGCGGCGGCGGCGGCAGCCGTGTGCAGGGCCGTGCGGTGGCTGGAGCGGTGGCTGTGGCACAGCGAGGTCATATGCAAGCGACACGTTGTGTATGAGCGAGTAATGTAGCGTGCGGTCGTCGCTTGACCAGTCCGCGCCTGTTTGTTTGCTTGTGTGCGCGCACAGGCCTCCGCGACGGAGCGGCAGTCGCTGGTGGTTCGCGGCCTGCGCGCCAAGGTGAAGGCGGGCGAGGCGGAGCCGGAGCTGCTGGACAAGGTGAGCGGGCAGGGACGGGGCGGGGCGGGGGGGGGCGGCAGGGAGGCAGCGGGCAGGGGGGGGTGCACAGGCAGCTGGTTACTTTGGCGCAGGGGCTGGAGGGCAGAAATACGTTATCGTGCTGGCAAAGCACCGTCAAGGAAGGAAGAGGAGCCTAGCGCTAAGGGAAGATGTCACGCAGGCCAGAGGTGTAAAGAGCTGGGCGCCTGCTCCTCCCTCCGCAGGCTGAGCGCACTCTGGGCCGCATGGAGCGGCGGCTGCTTGCGCTGGACCGTGACTACAAGCAGGCCAAACAGAGCGCCAGCGGAGCGCTGCAGGGTGGGTGCGGCTGGGTCCACTGGATCCAGGTGGCGGGTGAGGTTCTGGGCAGGGCGCAGGACTGGGTTCGGGTGGGGAAGGAGCAGCAAGCAGGTGGAGGGCAGACAGCAGGCGCGACGGGGGAGGAAGAGGGCGTCGTGCGGGACGTGGGTGTGCGGCGCTGCAAGCGGTAGGCAGGTGCGCCGCCGTGGCAGGCCTTGCTCACCACCACCGGTACCATCGTCATGGCACCATGTGTGCGCAGGCCAAGTGCCGACGGACATGGACGGCGGCCGGCGCAGCGGCAGCCGGGAGCAGTCGGTGGCGGGCGTGGCCGAGGCGGTGGCGGCGGCGGAGGCGGCACTAAAGAGTAACGAGTCGGAGGGCGAGGTGCGAGAAGGGTGGTGAAGGGGTGGGCAACAGGGGACCTGGGGGGCAGTAGCTAAAGGGTACATGGGGCCTGTAGGTGCAAGGCTAAGCGCAGTTTGTGCCGCACTAAATGCATGCCTGGCCTTCTTCCGCTTGGCTTCAGGGGAGCTCGTTCTGGAGCCGGCTGCTGGGCACGCCCAGCGGGCGCCGGGGCAGCAGCGGCAGCAGTGTGGACGGCGGCAGCGGCAAGGAGAAGGCGGGCTCCTCCTCACAGTCCGCGGCGCAGCCCCAGCAGCAGATGCCGCGGTCGCCCTCACCGCTGTTCCGCCGCCAGCCCAGCGCGACGCCGGAGCAGGTGCAGGCGCAGGCAGCTGCAGCGCAGCAGCAGCAGGCGGCCCCGCAGCGCAGCTCCAGCCAGACCAGCAGCGGCGGCTACCGGTCCATCTTCGGATTTGGCAGTAACCAGCCCGCCGCACCAGCCGCACCGGCGGCCCCCGCTCCCCCGACCCAGCGCTCATCACCACCGCCCCAGCGCTCGTCCTCTCCTTCACGCAGCATCTTCTCCGCCTTCGCGCCGCAGCAGCAACAACAGGCGCCGCCGCCGCCGCCCGCACCCCCCGCTGCACCCCAGGCTACCAGCCCGGCAGCCCCCGCCCGCTCCTCCTCACCCCTGCGCGGCGGCGGCCTCTTCGGCGGCCTGTTCGGCGGCCGCCCCACCTCCACGCCCCCCGCACAGCAGCAGAAGCCCGCTGCGCCGCCTCCTCCTCCTGCGCCTGAGCCCACGCCGGCGCTGGTGCCGCCTCCTGCGGTGGCTGCGGGCGCCTCCAGCGGCGACGCGCTGCTGGAGGGCGCCGGCCGCGTCATCCGCAGCAGCCTGGGCTTCACGGGGCTGGCGGCCAAGGTGGCGGGCGACCTGGCGGCGGCGTTCAAGGCGGACGCGGAGCGCTACATGAAGGAGATGGAGGTGCAGGAGGCGGCCAAGGTGCGAAATAGCGGGGGTGTACTTTGTCCCAATCCCAGCTAAATCAAAACCTAGAACCAGCCCACCGGGGGAGCGCGGCTGCCCGCCGGCACCTGCCCCCTGGCCTAAAGTCGGGTGCCGCACCGCGCATGCACAACACACGCCGTGTCGTATCACTGCTCATCATGCTCGTCTTACCCACCCCACCACCACCACCTCCACCGCTCCCGCCCGCCCCACAGAAGCAGCAGCGGGTGTTGGACCTGGCCTTTATGGCGCTGCTGCGGGAGGCGCAGCCGCCCGTGGCCAGCACCACCTCGTGAGTGCGGCAGGGTAACAGTCACGGGTAACAGTCTACTGGTGGTGATGTGGCGGAGTGGGAGGGGCGCGCGTGCTGCAGGGCCGGCGCCGTCGGGCGTTAGGGTTGCAGGGCGCAGCGCCAGCTTGCTGCTGTTCATGAATGAAACGTCCAGGCTCCCCCTGGCGCGCACGCCTAACGCGGCTGTAAGCTGTCATTGTTACCTGACACCATGTCTGATTGCTGCCGTGCGCCCGACATACATACGCAGCTACGAGCAGGCCGAGTCACGGTTCGGGCAGGAGGCAGCCTGGCTGGCGCTGGCCAGTGAGCCCAAGCGCCGCAAGCTGTTCGACTCGTACCTGGTAGCGGCCAAGAAGGTGGAGGAGCAGGCGGCGGCGGCGGCGGAGGCGGGATACAGGGTGCGTGGCGGTGCTGTGGCAGTGGCGCTGGTGGCCCCGCATGGTACCGGTAGTGGAGGCCAGAGTAGTCTGGTGCAGTGCCGCTCTGCGCTGGTAGCTTGTGTCATGACAGGTCAAGGGGAAGCAGTTGCTGTAATCCGTGTGTGCGTGTGTTTGTCTGTGTGCGCGCTCGTGTTGCCCTACCGAGTGCGACGCCCTGTGTTGCATGTCATCCTGTGCGTCTGTCACAGGCGGCGCTGCGACGCTACGGCGTGTCGGCCACCTCCAAGTGGGAGCAGTTCCGGGCGGACCTGCCGCGCGACGACCCCAGCCTGGAGGCGGTGGCGGACCCCGGCCGCCGCCAGCAGCTGTTCGTGGAGGTGGTGGCGGAGCTGCAGCTGCAGGCGGCGCTGCAGGCGGCGGCGCAGAAGGCCGAGCTGGAGTTCACAGCGCTGCTGGCGGGTGGGTGCTGGAGGTGCAGGGCCAGGTTACTTCTACAACATGTGCTGCGGTCGGTTTGAGCTATCGGTGATGGCGGCGAAGCGCGGGGTCCGCTTACGGCTCTGCTGCCGCTCCTGCCTAATTCTTTTGTCCCGTGTTGCGCCCCCGCACAGAGGTGCGCGAGCCCACCGTCACCTCCACCAGCACGTGGGCGCTGGTGCGCAAGGCCGTGTCCAGCGACCCTCGCTGCCAGGCGCTGCCCGAGCAGCGGCGCAGGTGGGGCGGGGCATGGGGGTTGCAGATCGGTGACGGGTGCATTTTGCTCGGTCTGTGCCCTGGTCACTCTCTGCCGCTCTGCCGCGTCACGACCTTACACACAAACACGCGCACGCGCGTGCAGGGAGCTGTTCGAGGCCTACACTGCCAAGCTGTTCGAGGCGGAGGCGTTCAATATGGAGGCGGCGGTGCGGGAGGCCGAGTCCTCAGAGGCCTCCGACACAGAGCCCGCGCCGGCGGTGGCCGTGGTTGCCGCGCAGCAAGCGATTAAGCCCTCTGCTGCCACAACCGCCAAGCCCGCGGCCACCGTCGTGGCTGCGGCCGCCGCTCCCGTCATAACACCGACTGTGCTGGCGGCAAACTCCGATTCTGACGAGCTCTCCGCCACCGCCCTGGCCGTCCCTCCCGCTGCACCTGTGCCTGCTGCCACCTCGGCTGCCTCCGCCGCCTCGGCGCTGGAGGACGACGACCTGGCTGCGGTGCTGGCGTCCATGGAGGCGGCGCTGGACACGGCCATGAAGGCGGTGGCCAGCAGCCCCGCGCCCGCAGACCTGGTCAAGGGCATGGGGGTGGGGGTGCCGGCGGCGGCGGCGGGCCAGAAGCCGGTGTTGCAGGGCGGTGGCGGCAACAACGTGGTGCCCGCGGCGGCGGCGGCGGGTGCGGCCAGTGGGTCGGCGCCCGTGTTTGAGGGCGGGCGGCTGGAGGAGCTGCGCCGCGAGCAGGTGGGCGCCTGGCGGGGGAGGCATCGGCGTGCACACTCGGGCGTGGGCAAACGTGTGCGGGATGCAATGCCTCGTGCGTGCCGTGGCTCACGAGCTCAGTCCTGCTGCTGCTGTCTCTCGCTGTCTCTTGCCATCTGCCTGTAGGCCCGCCTGCGCGCCGAGTACGAGACCATGGCCCAGCGGCTGCGCGAGATGGAGGAGAGGCTCCGGGGCCAGGCGTCGCTCATCAACACCGCCTCCAGCATCGACGACACCCCGTCACCCGGCTTCCCCAGCGCCGGTGCCAGCGGCGATTCCGCTGCCGGCAACGGCGATGGGGTGGCTGCCGCCAGCTCGGAGGGCAGCAGCGGCGCCAGCAGCAACGGCACCTACGCACCGGTGAGCTCGCGGCAGAGCGCGCGCTGCAGTGTACCCGCTTTGACGTGCTTGTTGCTGTTGGGTCGTGCGATGCCCCATGACTGGCCGCTCACCTGCTGACTGCTAGCTCTCGCCCCCCGTGCAGGCTCGCGGCAGCAACAGGCGCTAAGGACTGGGGCGTGTAAGCATGCACGTCAATTTCGAGCGAGCAGCAGCATCAGGGCCTGCAGCAACATACGGCGGCCTGAGAGCGAACACAACAGCACGCGGGCAGGGCATGCTAAAATTATTTGAAGCTCATACAGTTTTGCGGCTGAGGAGAGGAGTCGGGAGAGGAGCTGTTCACCTGCAGACGCTAGCGGCACCAGCGCCTGCCGTGCACGCGGTTAAAGAGCTGACGTGAGTGGACGCACAAACACTTATGTGCATGAAGGCAGTAGCAATCGTCTGTATTGTTGCCTCTGACGCGTTATTTGTACGGTATATACTCGGAGAATGCAGCAATTATTCTACGTGCGGCAGACATTGAGCAAGCAAGGGGGATAACGATACAGCAGTGTGGTAGCAACGCGCGTAGTGAGGTGGATTAGGACGATGCGGTGAAATGTCGGGCAAGCTGTATTTGAGAGGATAGCGATGGTTGGTTTGCGCCTCAAACATGGGGAGTCACAACGCATTGAAGGCAAGGCACTAGGGTAGGTGGAACATGTCAGGAACACATTTACAGTACTTACTCTGCAACACGGGGCGAAGATGACAACGAGTCGTGGGGTGCCTGCCAATGGATGTTACCCTCCTCAGTCCATCCTACCCTGCCTCAGTTGTTAGAGTGGTGGTGCTGGTTTTCCGGGGCAGCGGTCGACGAGGCTGCCGGGCAGACGTGTGGGAGCAGCCCGGCCGGGGCTGCAAGGTGGCCGAGGCGCACTCGGCGCCATCATCATTTGCCTGCTGCCCGTCCAGCACCATGCCAGCACCTCGTCGGTACAGTAAATCCGGCGTTCGACCAGCCGCCACTCCTGCCCTGCCGTTGCAAATTGTCTGCCATCTGCTGGGGGTTTGGGAATCAGCTGCAGTGCTGCACCCTACGGGACTTCACCCACCTGCCGTACAACTGTCCCATCGCACACTTTCTAAGGGAGAGGGTAACAGGTGCGTGGTGAGTTAAACGGCGCCTTGAGTACAAGGCGGGTGAGTCGAGTCGGGAAGTGCTGTGCAGGCCCCGCAGTTCGCAAGGGTCTGGCCATCCGTGTGCACCAGTGCACCACTTCGTACCAGGGACGCAAACGAGCAACACTTCTTGTGTGGGTTTTAGGGTTTAGGGTCTTGTGTGCTTTGTGACACAAAGGCTGAGCCCCCGGGCGCCGGTCCGCGGGAGCAAAGCAACATCTCGCGCATTGCCTCCCAGTGACCCTGACACTGTGCCTGCCTATTTGCCTGTTTGCTTGAGGCCAAAAACAGTGGACACAGCTGTAAGTCGGTCCAAACTTCTGCACGCCCTGAGATATGAATGCGGATGTTACAGAGGGGACAGTGAGATATGGGTACTTGCTCCTCCTCGCCTGCCCCTGCCGCCCCTGCCCGCCCACTTCCCGTGCTCGAGTACGGTACCGTCCCACCGGGCCCCCTTCAAGTGCAGAGTCTTCCTTGAGGCTCCGAACACTTGTCGGTAAACTTATGTATCTCGTAGCAGTGATCGTTTACGCGCCCATTTCTCATGCAGAAGCTGAAAGTTCACTCACTTCACTGCACGCGTGCCACAGAGGTTATAGTGCCAAATGTTTTGCGCAACATATGCATAGGCGTCAATGGGTTGCCTGCACTCTCAGCCTAATGAACGAGGACAGCGCGAAGAGGAGAGGCGAGCGCAAAGCCAGTCTACAACGCCGCGCTCAGCGAATGTGGCTGCAAAGACTATAGATGCATCAGGTAATTGCAATTCCTGCGCGCTGTGAGCTGCTTTATGCTAATATTAGAGCTCTGTAGGAGTGGCGAGTCCCCCGACACTCAAAGGAGAGGGCGGACCGAAGGCATTACAGCGAATCACATGCGTGGATGAGCTGTTGAAACAAGGCTATGGTCAGTTAACTCGCTCGGCAGAGGACTGGAGCATGAATGTCGATGTGGGGGTTAACGAAGTTCGCACACCAGAGGCCAAGCTCGCTTCACCGCGACGGAATAATTTATGCATGGGAATGCAACTACGGGTGGGATCCGGCCTGAACGCCTGCGTATTCCGAAACGAACCCTTCCTCCCCCCCCGCGCGCAACGTTGGTTTCACGCCCCGCTCCCAACACGTAAGGCCACGACGGCGGCCTGCCGATGCTGTCGCTGGCGGAGCTGTCGACACTGTCGCAGCTGCCCGCGCCCGCCATCGTGCTCACCTGCTCCTACACCGCTGATGACGCCGAGGAAGCAGACCTGCTGCTGCTGAGCACTGTGGTGGTGGGCGCACCCGCCGGGCACGTCGCAGGTGGCGGTGCCGGCGCGCGCTTCCACCTGTCGGTGGACGCCGCCGGCGATGCCGGTCTGGAGCTGCAGATGGACCGCGGCATGACGTCGCTGCACTGCGCCCTGGCCAACGCCGCGGCGCTGCAGGGGCTGGGGCTGGACGACGAGCAGGTGGGTGGGTGGCACTTACAATCGTTGTGGCGGACAAGGTCGCGGCCGAGTTCACGTGATGCCCAGTAATATTCCTGCGTGTTACAAAGCAATCCTGTCCAATGGCACGGGTGTATGTTTACTAAGTACGGAAGACCATCGCCATGCTCAACTAAGGCAGGGCCCCAAAACCAAGATATGCAAACCAGGACCAAGCAGGGACAGCCTTTGCCCCTAACCCCCACAATCCCTCAGGCCGTATTGGGCTTCCTGGCGCGCGCATTCCAGTCCGACCGCGGCCTGGTCAGCCTGTTCCAGGACACAGTGAAGCGGCTGCTGTCTGGGGTCCTCAGTCCTCCCACCAAGCACTTTGTGCCGGGGAATTTCGGCCGCGGCCGCTTCTTCCTGTCCATGCGGGTGAGCAGGCGCGCGGGTGTGTGTGAACTGGGCACACTTTCACGGCACGCGCTCACCACTGCAACGCCTTCGCAAAGTCCGCTTGCTTCGGGCCGTGGACAGTGCAAGACACTGACACATCCCGCCGGGTGCAGATATCGCCGTTTGTGTTCCGCGCGAGTGCGCCGCCGGCCCCAGCGGCTGCCGCGGCCGCCAGCGGCAGCGCCGGCGGTGGGGTTGGAGACGGCATTGGTGGTGCCGGCCTGATCCCGGCGCTGCTGCTGGAGCTGGATGTGCCGTATGAGGGCTGCGAGCTGGCCGCCCGGCTGCAGCGCGATTACCTGGTGCTGTCCAACATCCCCTCCATGGTCACCATATTCGACTGCTCCGGGTGAGCGAGGGGCTGAGGGGTTGAGGGAGATGAGGGGCGGGGGGCAGCAGTTGACAGGGAGGGCACACAGTGCACCAGCAGGGACATGAACTGTTGGCGCAACTACACGCGCCATGCCCGATGCCGGGCTTTGCCCCCAGTTGTGGGCTTGCCAACCCTCGCAGCCGGCTAGACTTGTTTGAACGCACCGCACCGCACCGCACTGCACTGCACTGCACTGCACTGCACTGCACTGCAGGCAAGTGCTGCACCAGAACAACGCCTCGGTGGAGTACATGGGCTACCTGGCGGGATGGAACGGCCTCACCCCGGCAGCGGCAACGTCAGCAGCGGCAGGCAGGCCGGAGCCGGGGGCAGCAGTTGGCGGGGTCGGGGGCGGCGGCGCCACAGCCTCGGGTGTCTACGGAGCTGCCGAGCGCGAGACGCCACCCATGCTGCTGGTCTCGTGCCTGGGCTCGGCCGATGCAAGCCAGGCGGCGGCGGCGGCGGCTGCTGCCCGGCGCGGGTCGGCGGACTGGGGCTCGCAGCCGCAGCCGCAGCTGCAGCCGCGCCGCCCGCGCTCGCACCTGGAGCGCCTGTTTGCGCGGGACCCGGGCCGGCTCGCGGAGGTGCTGGCGGCCGTGGCAGAGGGCAAGGTGCGGCGGGCTGGGGCAGGGGCTGTGTGGCGGGCGCTGCGGGGCGTAATCCAGATGGAGTGGAGAAACATGGAGCGATGTTGAATTCAGCATGGGGCGATCGAGAAAGGCTGCGGCCGCATTTGAGAACGCTCGTGCAAGAACGTGCAGTGCCGGCTGCTGTGAAGTACCGGTGACTGGTGTCATGTGATGCGCGAAGCTTGCGTCGCACCGGTCTGGCCCTCACCGCAGGAGTACCGCGGCCTGGTGCAGATGTCCGCCAGCTGGGTCGCACACGACACCGGCGCCGATGCAGACGCAGCCCGGGAGGAGGGCAAAGGCACGGAGGTGCCCAGCAACGGCATGCGAGCTCAGGCCGCGGAGGCACGGCCACGTGTGCGTGGCGACAGTCATGCGGTACCGCAATACCCGCTATCCACTGCTGCAATCGACGAAAGCCTGATCACCGCACGTGGCAGCTACCCCTTGTCCGTTGCAGAGCCCGACTACTGCGGCACTGTGACAGCAGAGGAGGCGTATGCGCCGCCTGCCGCGCCGCCGCCTGCCGCACCTCCGCCTGCAGGTGCCTGCGAGCGGTCCATGACGGCCGGCAGCAACCCCTTGCCGCCGCCGCCCCAACGCCCATCACGGCCCCATAGCGGCGATGCCCCACAAGCGCACCAGAGCGCCAGCGCCACCCGCACCAGCACCAACAGCAGCTCCGCGCTGCGGCAGATGCGCACCACGCTGATGCAGCAGCGCGCGGCGCGTCTGACGGCACGCCGCCGCTCCGAGGGGGCCGTCGCCGCGGCGTCACCGGGCTGGCCTGGAGCCTCCTCCGCTGCCGTGGCTGCTTCTGCCCCAGTCACGGCTGATGCAGCGACGGTGACAATACCATTGATGTCGGGTGCACGGGGAGTCACGCCATTGGACAGTGCTGGGCGACCAGTGCTGACGCCGCAGGGTAGCGCGCGTGGCCTGTCGCTGCCGCCGGCGCGCCGCAGCGCCGCAGCACAGACCTCCAACCTCGAGGTAACGTCAGGGACCGCCGCAGCCGCAGCCGCACCCCCGCCGGCGGCGCTGCCCGCCGCGGGCGTCGTGGTCCTGGCCGTGTCCGCCGCGGCTGCTGCGGTGGGGGCCTGTGAGACCGCTGACGCCACCGCGTCGCTTCCCGCAATCACCACCACAGACCCCCACCGGGTGTCTGACCCGTCATACAACAGCCAGCCGCAGCAGCAGCAGCAGGCCGGGTTGATGAGGCGCAGCTTGCATCAGCCTGGGGAGCACTTGCTGACAGACGTTGGGGAGGAGGATGGCGAGGGAAGCAGTGGAGTGGTCGAGGCGCCGCCCCAGCCTGCTGTGGCGCCGGCCGCCGTTCCCACCGGGGTCCATACAGCCGATGTGGCCTGCAGGTCCTCGGGCGGCGGCGGGGGCCAGAGCACTCGCAGTAACGGTGGCGGCAGCGGCAGTAGCACTCGGCGCCGTCGGCGGCTCTTGATGCGTGTCGGGGGCCGTGCCAGTGGAAGCGGGGGCCGGCGGGCCTCAAGCGCGGGGGCTGTGGTGCGGTTGCCGCTGCACTCGCAGCTCAGCCCAGGCAAGCCCACTGGCAGCGGGTCAGCGGGTGTGACCGCCGGCGGCTCGTCCAGCGGGGTGCCGCGCATGCAGCACCTTCCGGTCGCACACGTGGGCGGCGCGCCGGCGCCGCTGCAGGTACCGGTGCGGGTACTGGGCCCTGCAGGCACAGGCCGGCCTCCTTTGGAGCGGGCGCACCGGGACGGCCAGGTGCTGGTGGCTGCCCTGGTTGATGTAGGCGGAGGTGGTGGCAGCAGCGCTGCAGGGGGCGGCGGCAGCCACACAGCTGGCGGTGCTGCCGCGGCGGAGGCGGCTGCAGGCACAGTCGACGCGGTTGCGCTCACGGCCGGCGGTGCTGAGTCGGTCGAAGTGGGCTTTCTACTTGAGATGCTACCAGGCGTGGACACCGGCGTGGCGCACGAGCGGCAACCTGCGGGTAAGGGGCTCGCGGCGCCCATACCCTGAACCTGAACCTGTACCCTGACCCTGACTCTGACTCTGAACCTGTACCCTGTACCCTGTACCCTGTGGCCCTGTAACCGCCCCAAAAACCTGCGTGCCGGGCTAGCCCGGTGGGCCTTACACAGAGCCCGTCGTAAACCTGCACAATCAGCGCTCGAAACCCTGAACCCTGCACCTGCCAAGCCCGATCCTGGACCCTGCACCTACCAGCCCTCGGTGTCCCTCGCCTCAGCCACGTGACCCTGCCTTGGACCCCTGCCGCGCAAGCGGGGACGTGTGTGCCGGCGGACATTTTACCTCCATTGAAATCCGGTAAACCTGTCTGCAGGCCTGGGATCACCGCCGCCCCCAGCCGCGCTGTCCATGCTGACAGCCTCCAGCAATACTGGCGTGGGCAGCACCACTGAGGCCTTCACCATTGAGCTCCTGAGCACCGGAGGGCCGTGCGTCGCGGCGTCACATGCCGGTGGCGGAGGCGTGGGGACGATGTCGCTGCTGATGACGGCACGGCGGAGTGTCCGCAGCGCCGTGCTGGCGTCAAACAGTGCCTCTGCAGCCTCAGCCCACACCTCACAAGCTGACGGCATGACACGCGGTTCGCCGCTGCTTGCCGCGCTCAGGCCAGGCCACGGCGGGGATGAGGGCGGCGGCAGCGGCGGCGCCGGCAGAACCGGTATCGTTGTGCTAGGCGCGATGGATGCCACGACGGATGGCGACTCACAGCAGCAGGCGCGATCGCAGTCGCAGCAGCCGCAGGTGCGCGTGCTCGAGCCCCCGCACAGGGTGCCAGAGCTGCCCGCCGCGGAGCTCAGCGGTCAGCCAACGACAGCAGGCGGGCAATCTGGCGGCTTCACTGATGACGCTTTGGCAGACCCTTCCCTGCCGACACGGCAGCTGCAACAACAAAGCAGCAGCGAGGTCGCGTATGAGGGAGCCCCTGAAGGACACAGGGGATCAGCCGGGGAGAAGGCCAGTAGCAGGGGTGACGGGGTTGGGACAACATGCGGCACCACATGTCCTGCGGCTCTCCGCAGCACACCTTTGCAGCGCGCGCCGTGGCTGCAGGTGGGTGGTGCAGGTGGCGCCTCCGGCTCCCCAGCTGCAGCTGCAGCTACTGGCCAGCTGGCTGGCAAGGGCGATGCGCCTGGCTGCAGCGCGGCGGGGAGCAGCGGTCGTTTGGGCCGGTGGGGTGGCCAGCAGCCCAAGCACTCGCCGGGTGCTCAGGTCAGCCCGCATGGTGTGGACACCCTCGCGGCCTCAGAGGGCTGGTCCGACCCCGCCAGCACCGCCACCGCCTCACCCGCCACGGGCCGCTCCTGGCGGCTGTTGCGCCAGCGCAGCAGTGTCAGAGGCTGGGGCGCGGCAGCGGACCCGGGCGGCGCGGCGGCAGCCGCTCCAGCTGCAGCTGCAGCCGCATCATCAGGCTCCATGTCCGCGGTGTTGGGCCTGGTGGACCGGATGTGTCGCCGTGGCGGCGCGGACACTGACCTTGTGGTCATTGGCGAGGGCGGCGGCAACAGTGCGCGCAACAGCGGAGCGTCAAGCACACCTGGGCCCGAGGTGGGAGACTCCACGAGCGTCGTTGACTCAGCGTCGGCCAGCGAGGCCGTGGCTGTCCCACCCGTTTCTTTCATGACATCGCCGCATGCCGCAGCATCTGCGTGCGGAGCGGCTGGTAGTGACGGAGGTGAGGACAGCACGTCGCGCGCACAGGCCGTTGCAGGCGTGGTCGAGGCTGCCACTGGTGCGGCCGCCCCTCCTCATAACAGCGCTGCCGTGCCGCTAGGCGTCTCGGGGAACGTCAACGCCATCAGCGGCACCCCCACCGCTACAGGCTACACAATGCAGCAGCCGCCTTCAGCCGGCGATGTAGCTGCCTACATGCGCGCAAGCTCATCATTGCACCGCGCTGAAAGCGGCCGCGGGCAGGACCAGCCCGCTGGTCTGACCCACCTCGGCGGCTACCTGACACCTACCGTGCCGCTCTCCACAGCTGGCGGCCACAGCGGCAGCAACAGCGCGCCGCTGGGTGCGCCGCCGCCACAGCCGCAGCCCCGCTGGTCGCTCACGGCCACGCCCTCGCGCCTGGCGGCCTCACGCTCCATGCCGCTGCCCTCGGAGCTCTCCGCCGGAGCTGCCTCCTCCTCTGGCCCGTCCCAGCTAGCTGGCACCGCGTCGGCGGCACCGGTGGCAGGAGGGACGAGGCGGCTTCTGGCACACATGACATCGGCCTTCGGCAACATAGGCCGCGGCGAGCCCGAACCACTCGGCGCACACGCGCTCGGAGCCAGCAGCACGTTAGAGGCCCACAGCCCAGCTGCCAGCGCCGGCGCCTCACGCCCCGCGGGGACTGCCCAGCCCCAGCCCCAACTGCCGTCTGCAGCCGCCGCTGGCCTGGTGCGCCTGAGGAGTGTCAACGAGCACTCCATCCTGGAGGAGCAGCTGCCCACCGGTGGACCCGAGCAAGCACAGCAGCGGCATCAGGACACGTCGCAAGCAGCGCTCTCAACAACTGGTGCTGCTGCTGGTGGGGCGGGGGAGGAACGGCTGCCGGTCACGCCGCGTGGGACGCAGAGCGCCGCGCTGCCCCGGCTACAGCCGCGCTCGGCACAGACCTGGGACCAGCTGCAGCTACAGCAGCTACAGCAGCAGCACCGGCAGCTACAGCTACAGCACCGGCAGCCGCATAGCCAGGGGCGGCAGCTGCAGGAGCAGGAGCGCGCGCTGCAGGGGGCCGGCAGCGCTCGTGTCGCCTCCAGCGGCCAGCTGCCCAGCGGGGCCGTGCTCAGCTCCTACCTGCACCACCCCCACCACCCCCACCACCCCCCGCAGCCGGTGCAGGACCCCCGGACCCGCATCCAGCCCGTGCTGAGGACGCTGCTGGGCGGCGCACTGGCGGGCACCAGCGCCCCGCGTGAGAGCCAGCCGCCCCTCTCCTCGGCATTCACCCGCCGCAGCGCCGCTCGGAGTGAGTACACCACCGCTGCGGCTCTGTCCACTGCTGCGTTCGCGCGCAGGTCCAAGTGCAGCGGTGCGTCCACCTCTGGACTGCTGCGTGTGGGCAGCGGTGGAGGGCACGCGGTCTCTGATGCGGGCGCCAGCGGCGGGCTCCCTGCAGCGCTGTGGCTGGGGCGGCCCGCTGGCGGCGGAGGCGGCGGAGGCGGCGGAGGCGGAGGCGGCGCCTTGCACATGTCCGGCCACCTGCGGCCGCTCAGCCCGAGGGTGCTGCTGACGGCGCGTGGCAGCAGGAGCACCCTCGCCGGGGGCGGAGGGGCGCTGGCTACTGCAGTGGGCACCGCCGAGGCAGGCCTGGGGCTGGACGGCGACGTGCCCACCAGCGCCAGCACCGCCACCTACACCGGCGGCGCCCTCAGCAGTGTGCTGCCCCGGTGGTCCGGGCCCTCCCTGGCCGACATACCCACCGACCCAGCCGCCTTCATGCCGCCCGCCCGCCAGAGGCAGCACCAGCAGCAGCTACGGCAACCGCAACAGCGGCGGTCGGGCACAGATCCTCCAGGCGTTGGCAACGGCAGCGGCAGCGTTCTCCGCACAGGCCCCGCTTCCATGGTCGCACTTGCATCACCAGTGCCGCCGCCTGCTGCTGCCGGTGGCCTCGGGGGAGCTCCAGCTGTGCTGGGCTCCGCGCCTGGCTCCTATCACTCCCGTGCGGGCGTGCGGCGGCAGCAGGGCGCCCTGTTGATGACCTCCACCTACACCGCCGGCCCCAGCTGCAGCCAGTCCAATGCAGCCATGCTAGGCACCGGCATGGGTATCAGCCCCGACGCGGCTGGCAGAGCGGCCGCGGCCACGGCCGGTATGCCCCCAGCTGCTTACGGCGGCGGCCCCTCTCTGGCTGCGGCGGCCACGTTTGCTGGACCCGGCGCTGCGGGTCTCCAAGGCGGCGGCGGCGGCGGCGTGCGCTGGCATGAGGTGGTGGTGAAGCCGGTGCCGGATCCCATGAGCGGCGAGCGGCTGCTGCTGGTGGTGCAGACGGACGTGACGTGCCAGGTGCGGGCGGAGGAGCTGCTGGGGCGGGTGCTGGAGGCGGAGCACCGGCTGCTGGCGGACGTGTTCCCGCGGCACGTGGTGGCGCACATGACGGCGGCCCGGAACCTGGACGTGGAGGCGCGGCAGGCGGGGCTGCTGCTGCTGCGGCACATCCAGGACCCGCGGGCGCTGGCCACCAGCCACACATGCATCACCATCCTGTTTGCGGGTGCGTGACAGGCCGGGCGGCGGGCAGGGCGGGTGGGGGGCTAAGGAGGTGTGTGATAGGTCTGGCGGGCAGGGCAACGACCGACCTGGTGACGTGGGTGACCTGGCGCGCACGTGCCCTATGCACTCGTGTCCTGTGCCAACGCGCTCGCCCCTAGCAACCGCCTACACGCCGCCCGCCTACACCCCCCTACACGCACGCGCGCACACACACACACCGCACTTCGTTTCTTGTCTATTTAACACGCACCGCACAGACATCAAGGGCTTCACGGAGATGAGCAAGGAGGTGTCTGCGGCCGAGGTCATGTCCTTCCTGGTGAGCGACCGCGACCTGCCAGTGCGCCCAGTCTCCCCCCCCCCCCTGTACGCACAACACCACACCTGCTGTCTACCTCGCTACCCTTCTCTGTACCAATCCTTGCAATGCCCCCCGCACTCTGCCTCCTCCTCCTGGATCGTGGGAGCAAAGCTCTTGACCCTAGGCGTGTTGCATGTCGCTCCCTTTGCTCCTTGTCACCCTCCTTGCCCGTTGTGACCGTTTGGCTCCCTGCCACCCCCGCCGGCCCCCCACTGCTTCTGCCCTCCCAGAACGACCTGTACACGCGCTTCGACAGCCTGACAGACGTGTACGGCGTGTACAAGGTGGAGACCATCGGCGACTGCTACATGGTGGCGGGCGGCCTGGTGGCGCGCGACGAGGACGGCTTCGGCGCGGTGCGGCGTCACGGCGACACCGACCCCCTGCACGCCATGCGGGTGGTGTCGTTTGGGCGCGCCATGCTGGAGGAGGCGGCCAAGGTGGCGCTGCCGGGCACCGGGCAGCCGGTCCGCATGCGCGTGGGCGTCCACAGCGGCCCCGCCACCAGCGGGGTGGTGGGGCAGAAGATGCCGCGCTTCTGCTTGTTCGGCGACACGGTCAACACCGCGTCGCGCATGGTGCGTGGGCGTGTGACTGGTTTACACAATGGTCAGTTGGGTGCTGGTGTCTTGGCATAACAGCGCTGACTGAACATTGCACTACTGCTCCCGCTGCTGCGTGGTTCCGCTGCCCCGCAGGAGTCCACGGGGCGGCCCGGCTGCATCCACATCTCGGCCGCCACTCGCAGCCTGCTGCCGCGCGGCGAGGACGAGGCGAGCTGGGTGCCCACCGGCGGCGTCGAGGTACGTAGGATGTGAACGGGCACCGTGTGCGTGCGTGTCTTTCCCTCAGCCCACCACCAAGCTTCAAGGCCCGCCGCTCACGCTGCTGACGCCCATAGCATACCGGTAGTTGAAGCCTCCCTCACTTTCCCCGGCCTCCCTCCCACGCATCCACTTCATCCCTGCAGGTCAAGGGCAAGGGCGTGCTGAGCTCCTTCATCTGGTGCGCGCACTCGGCCGACGCCAGCAAGCGCCGCCGCCACCGCAAGCAGCGCGCCCAGCTGCTCGCCACGCTGCCCAGCTCGCGGGAGGAGGCGGACGCGGCGGCACGCGCGGCGGCCGCAGCCGGGGGCACCGCCGGAGCCGCCGCCAGCACCTCGGGTAGCAACGCGGTGGACGCCGCACTGGTGGCCGCTCGCGGTAGCGTTGACAGCTGCCTCAGCGGCAAGGTGGCGAGCATGCCGCCGCATCGGAACCACACACACACGACAGCAGGCGCCAAGCCCGCTGCTGCTGCCCTGCTGACCTCCATGACGCAGCACCCGCAGCTTCCGACGGCTTCTGCCGGTGGGGCTGGGCACCCGCAGCCGCTGGGCGGCAGTGGCGCAAGCAGTCCCGGCGGCACGCTCTCGTCCTTGCCGTCGCCCTCCTTCCCCAGCAGCTTCACGACATCACAGGGGCTGCTGGCGGCGACACCGGTGGCTGCACCGGTCGCGGCGGCGGACCGCAAGGCTGCTGCTGCTGGGGCTGCCGGCGGGGCTGCGGGAGCCGCGGCCGCCGCCAGCACCGCCGCTACTGCTGCCGCTACTACAACCGCGGTCGGCACGCGGCTCATCAACGCCGCCGCCGCTGGGTCGCGGGCTGCTCGGCCCTCGCCATTAAAGGCGGTGCTCACACGGTCGCGCCTGTCCGCAAACGTGCGGGCCGCAGACCAGGCCGCCGCAGCGGCGGCGGCGGACGGAGCCGCCACCGCCACCGACGCTCCCTTGGGCTAGCGATCGGCGTGCTGCTGAGGCCGACTGCTGGAGCGGCTTCAACACGCGCGCACCAGCGGCGGGTGCAGTCACACTTACAGTATAGTCCGCCTGAGCCCGCCTGTTTGTAGTCGATTGTGTTGTTACAAGTCGGGAGGCCACAGACACAAACGTCGCCCATTGTTCGCATGGGAATTGTAGCGCTATCTGTCATGATTGAGGAATGCTCTCATCAGACTGACGGGCTTGCGTGGTTCACGCCGGAAAATGCGTGCCAAGCGTATTGTGTCAAGTGTATATGTTCGGTTTCGGTTCACAGACGTACTGCGGTGGACATGCAGTGAAGCTGATTGTGCATGCGCGCCGCACGTGACTCGCATTGAGTGATTGCCACACAATTGCATGCATGGCAGGGGCTTCACAGCGTGCACCAGAAGGAAAGATCTGTTTCCTTCTCAACAATGCGTTCATTTGTGCGAGCTGTCACCCTACTGCATGCGGCTTGGGCTGATGGCATCAAACTTCTCAAGCTGTCTCAAGCAACTCATAATCTTGCTCATAATGTTGGTTGCTGCTTAGCATAACGTACACAAGTACGCAATGGGTGTCATTTAGGGCAAACAACAATGAACGATGCATGCAGTGGGTAAAGGCGTATATTTGATGCAAGCTTGCGACTGAGTTGAGTGGCATCGGCTGCGCATTTCTAGCAACTGACTCATGTAGCATGGTTTCTCGGTAATGCGCGGTGCACATGCAGCAAGCAACAACCAGCCTTCCGCCACCGGGGAATGTGCTGCTTGAACCTGTTCCGCACGCTACTTTATGTGTGTCCCGTTAAATCGCAAGCTCAGTGCGTGCGTGGCCGCGGCTTGACTAGATGCACCTGCAACCTATCTCATGGCATAGATACAGGAGAGATACTGCGTCCTTGCTTAGTCGTGCTTAGTCCAATCGTTTGGGTAGAAACCCCATTCTATTTAGCTAGCCACTAGCGCATGCTAAGTTGGTTGCTTCGAGCCTGCCTGCATCTGTGAGTTTACGTCCGTGTCCTGTTTGGCAAGGGGCATGTGTTGGGAACGCACATGCAGACAGGCAGCTGGAGGGTTGCACTGTGTTGCTGATTGATGCAGCATGCAGTATTAAGACGATGGTTGGGGGTGATGCCATGAGAGTTTGGTGTTACGCCAATGCGGTTTGGCAGTGTTGCACTCGAGCATTGGATGTTATCTGCAGGAGCGCCAGTTGCTGAGCTCTTTCTGGAATTGAATAACAGGGACTAGGATAGTCACTGCTCGGCAGTTGGAGGAGATGAGTGCGGCTTGAGCTGCGACAGTAGTGAGCTGGCGCCCAATCCCCCATAGCCACCACTGTCAGGGAAGCACCACAGCGGTGTGGGGCGCATTTGTTGCAGGCGCCAGATAGACAGTACCGGGCCGGGCTGCCACGACCCGCACGAGGAGCCAGCAGTGAAGGCGGCGTGCGTGCGGCCACGGGCATGGCCTAGCTATGTGCGGGCTATGTAAGCACATTGCGCTGCGTGCAGTGTGCAAGGGTGCTGGGGGCCGTCAGCGGTCGCCAGGGGTGCCCCTGACGGCCCCTGATTGCCGTGGCGCACGTGTGGGCGGTATGCAGGCGGGCGGTATGTAGGCCATGACTCACAAGTCAGGGCGTGGATGAAGGGAGCCGACGAATGGGGGTGGGGGAGGTTTAGTCACCATTACCCGCTTGCTACCGAATGCAGGCTTCACCGCTATGGCCGCCAGTTCCCGATCCGGCCCGTTCAGCGCCTCCACGATCAGATGGAACTGGTGGTGGTAGAAGCGGACTGCCGCGGACAGCGCCGCCTCCTTGGTGCCGTCGACGCCAGCCAGTTGGAGCCAACTACTTGTGTGCATGACCTAGCTATTAGGGATTTCGTCGGCAGTTTCGTGCGGCCAGGGTGACAGGCACACAGAAAGTTGCACGCCAACTGCAGGTCTCAAGGGTTCCTTAGAGTGGGACTGAGGACTTTAAATGCACTAATTGTTGAAGGCTTGCGTAGTGTGCGTACACGTCAATTGCCGCTGCGTGTGATGTCAAATGCAACCACGCCGTTGCTCTGGAATACTACGAGATGCAATACGCGTGTGAGCTTGCGTGTGAGAGCGCGGCGGCTTGCGCGGAGGACCCAAGTAACCGGTGTGGCCCGTGTCTGGCCGAGTCTGCTGTTTCGGGGAGGATTAGCTCGTCTGCCCTCTGCCCGGCATCACTGGAATTCAAAGTGGCGTCTTGCCTGACTGTGCGTGATGCCCAAACAGCGCGTGGAGCCATCCAACCACATTCCGGACAGCACATCCCAGTGGGCTGCTGGCGACATAAAAGCCGGCAGGGGTGGAAGCTGCACACCACGGTGGCTGTTTGGCAGTAGTGGGACCGGCCCGGACCAGCCTAAGGCCAACGGCGACTCACACAGGTCGTGGGAACATGCACGGACACCAAGACAGACACAGAACGTTTCGCGGGAACCGCGGAAACCAGATAATCCGCAATGAGTATGCCGTGCATCAACATGACTTCCTATCCTGTCGAACTCCTTGAAACATTGCATTTAGGCCCCCCGCGTCTGCTCCCAGCCTAACTCCTCCTAGTCATCTCAACACGGAGCTCCGGCACTCCAGCCTTCACCAAACCAAACACTGTCATTCCCGCTGCGACCGGCCTCTGCCTGCTGCTCCCAATCGCCGTCGCCCGGGCCGCCTGCGCCGCCGCCCGCGGCGTGCGCTGCTGCCGCCGGCTGCTGGGGCTGCAATGGCGGCGCCCGGCGGCAGCTCCGCCGCGGCTACGGTGCCGACAGCGGTCCGCTGAGGCCGCAGCTGCCCAGGCCCAGGCGACTGACGGCTGCGGCTGCGGTCAGGGAGGGTGAAGGGGAGGGCGAGGCGCCCAGTTGTGGGTCGGTGAGGAGCATCAGGCCGCCCGGGCAGACGCCGCCGCCACTGCCGCCGCCACCCAGCATGCCGCCAGTGCTTGCCACCACTCGGGGCCCGCCGCGAGCACAGCTGGCGGCGCCGGCCAGTTGGGCTGCGCTCTGCCCCTCCTGTCCCCGACCAGCACTGGTGGGAGGTGCGGTGCAGGTGCAACTGGGGTCACTCCGATCTGCGCCCTGCCCTACGAAGCTGCCGTCACCCCCTGCCGCGCACCCGCCGGCGCCTTGCAGCGCCTCTCCAGCCAGGTCGGCGCTGACGGAGCTGCTGGGCTGCTGCTGCTGTGCGGGTGGCAGTGCCGCAGGGCCGCAGCAGGCCGCTGCCTCGGGCCCACTGCCACTCATGCCGGCGGCCGCCGCCCCGTGCACCTCCCCGGCTGCTGCTGCTGCTGCTGCCTCACGAGGCTGATGGCAGTGGGCGGCGATGTGGGCCGTGTGGGGCAGCGGCTGGTGGCCGCCGTGGGACCAGCTGCCACTGCCACTGCCAGTCCGGCGGCCGGCGCCGTCTGCAGCTGCGCCACCCACGCCCAGCCCAAGCCCCAGCCCAAGGACCGGCCGCGGTGCCGCAGCGGACGCGCTAGCCTGCCTCAGGCTCGCCGGCGGCAGCAGCAGGGGTCCGTTGCAGCTGCTGCTGACGCCGCTGCAGCGGCCGCCTGCCACCGACAGCAGCGCGGCGGCGGCATCGGCGGCGCTGGTCGGGCAGGAGTGCCGCACGGACTCGGGTGACAGCCGCTGGCGGCGGGGTCGCGACTGCAGGGTCCCCTGGTGGTGGACCGCTGCGGTGGTGGTGGTGACGGTGGTGGTGGTGGTGGTGGTGGTTGAGGTCAGGGGCAGCACTGCCACCGCCGTGATCGCAGTCGCCACCGCGACCACCGACTGGGCGTCCTCGCACTCCAGCCCCTGACGCGGCTGCAGTGTGTACCGCTGATGCACGTGCTGCTGCTGCTGGCCCTGATCAGCAAGCGCCGAGGGGCGGCAGCTGACCCCGCTGCTGCTCCCACTGGTGCAGACCGGCGCCTCCGCCCCCACTCCCGCTCCAGCCCCCGCCTGTTCCGCCGCCCTGCGGCTGGCCGCCAGCTGCTGCTGCAGGCTGGAGGCGGTCCACACCGTGTACACACGCGTGTAGGCCTCCTGCGGGGGCGGGGGCGGGGGGGGGGGCAGGTAGGTAGGTAGATAGGCGCAGGCATGGGCAGGGGTCGGCGGAAGGCGGCGGAGGGCTGGTGGGGGTGACCGCAGCATGGCGAATCAGGGCGCATACGGTACGGTATGGGGACTGCGGAATGTTGGGTGATGTCATCTACAAAGGCCAAGGGTGGGGGTACCGGCAGTTTGTTCCCATGCCAAAGAAACCAAGACCCAGAACCAGCCCACAGAGCGCATGGGGATCAGTTCATGTGCAGCTGTGGACCCACCAGCAGCTCCACAGGGGGCTGCGTCCCCATCGCGGCGCCGTGCGCGCCGCCGCCGCGCTCCGGCTCGCCGCAGTGCAGCATCACAATGTCGTCGCCCCCCTCGCCCCCCTCGTCCCCCTCGTCCCCCTCGCCGTCGTAGCGGGCATGCCGCTCACTGCTGCCACCGGCGCCCTCTGACCCGGCGCCCTGGCAGCGGAGTGTGGTAAGGAGCGTGCAGCGGGGCAGGGGGCATTCGGGTGGGGGTGGGGATGTTGCAGGGGGGGAGTGCGGAGGGGGGCAAGTGGAGTCTGACCCTGTGTGGTGACATGTGACATGTGTTAATTATCTGCACATTCAGCTGGATGGAAAGCACGTGTTGGAAAGACAGCTTTTGAATGCGGGCTGAACGCATTCTCCCGCGCACCAACAACAGCCTACCTGCACAGCTACTGCTTCAAAGGCGTCATTATCACGCACGTGAAATGACTTCTGATTTGCTGGCTCAAGCTGCCGTGAGGGTAGGGGCCTGCGTGCGCTCAATTTGGTGACCAACTGCCCAGACATTCCACACTGCGCTAGCCCTATTGGCCACCGTCCTCTTACCTTTGGCTTGCCTCGCTAAACCATGTGCCTGCAACTGCAAGGCCAGTGCTGACAAGTGCTCCAAGTGCGAGGTCAGAGAGAATGGCTGAGAGCATTCTCGGTGCTTTCAATGCAAGGCAAGACGCATGGCATTAGTACGAAACTTCAACAATATCCCTGTGTTTAATTGAGTGCATGCTCGTTAGGACTTTGGGCGTCAAAATTGTTCGTCCCCTGTTTCTTTTCTCCCAGCAATTGCACGCTCGCTCAACTGCCAACGCACAACTACGTACAATTAAGTGGCGTTTCTATACCAGCACCGTCTAACCAGCAGAGGCGGGCGGTCAAGAAATTGTGCCCGTACGTCGGCCTGCATTTCCAGCTGCACACAGCCATATTACCCAAGGCTAATCACAGCTCCCGCCAGTGCAAAAGCAAACATCAACACCAACATATAAATCAAAGCCAGTGGACCCAGAGCGCTAATCAAGAGCGGCAGCAGCCACGCCTGCGCCGCAAGCCAGCCCCGTGCAGCCCCCGCCGCCGCCCCGCACGCGCCATTACTCGCGGCAACGTGGCAGGCAGCCGAGCCACCCAGCAGTGCAGCGGCGTCACAAGCCGCCGGGTGCACTACAACCTCAGCCGCTGTGCTCAGCGCCTCCGGCACGTCGGCGCCGGACGGTTGCAGCGGTGGCGCCCACAGCAGCAGCTGCGGCGGCAGTAGCGCCAGCAGCACACGCCGCAGTAGCAGCACCAGCGCCCCGCCCAGCCGGACCGCCAGCCGCAGCAGCGCCGCCGGCAGGGCCAGCTGAGGCGCCGCCGCCGCGGGCGCCAGCGGCTCGCCCCACGCCGCCCACGCCGCCACTGACGCCAGCGCCGCAATCACCGCCGCGCTGGCCACCAGCCGCCGCACCGGGCCGCCAGCCGCGGCCGCTGCTGCTGCTGCCGCTGCCGCCGCTGCGGCTCCCGCCTGCACTGCCGCGGTGCCGGGCGGCGGCACCACGCGCACCAGCCGCAGCCCGACGCCCCAGGCCCGCAGCAGCAGCAGCCGCCAGCCGCCTGCCAGCACCAGTCACGCGACAGCCGCCAGCGCGGCGGGCCCCACACCCGACCTGCCCGAAGCCGCCGCCCCGCGCCAGTGCGGCGCCTGTGGCGGCGGCGCGGCGCCTGTGGCGGCGGCCTCCGCCTGCGCCGCCTGGCTGAGGAAGGGGTTTATCTCCGCCACCACCTCCCGGGGGAGCTGCGGCCAACATGCGGGTGGGAGATGGCGTCAGCCGGTGTCAGGGGGTGGCGCCTAGGAGCCAGCTGGAGACACACACCACACCCGCGTGCTGCGGTATGCGTGTGTGGACCTGGCGACCTGCTCCCGAGCGCACACGCGCATGCACGCACGTGCGCGTGGTCCGCTCAAACGCATGCCCATACACATCCACCCAAACAGTCACACACTAAGCCACCCTGGGGCCTAAAATCCACGTGGCCCCACTAACTCCGAGTTCGGAGCCACGATCCCGCCCAACCCATCCCTCACGCCTCCCCCCTCCCCCGCCCCCACCCACCATGTCGCCATCAAACACGTATCTCCTGCACCCCGAGCCGCCGGGCCCAGGCAGCGCCGCCAGCAACGCCGCCAGCTCCGCCGCCGGCACCTGCGCACAGCGCGACAGCTCCAGCTGCCGCAACCCGCCGCCCCCATCCCCAGCACCCCCTCCAGCACCTCCATCGCTGAGCGCCGCTGCGGGCCCCGCCGGCGGCAGCAGCGCGGCCGCGCCTCCCGCCGCCCTCAGCAGCTGCTCCACGCCTGTCAGCGCGAGTGAGAGAAACGCACACAGGGAAAGGGTCGGTACTGCTCGAATGCGAATGCGAGGGCGCAGCACGCAAGGCGCGGGCCGCGGCCGGCGCTACAGTGCCTGCCTGCCAGTGTGATGTTGGGCAGGTCTGCGGCGTACAGGGTGACCAAGCGGCCGGCGGCCACGCAGGGGCTGGCGGCCAGGGCGCGCAGCGAGGCGTCGGTGAGGCGCGGGATGCCGCCCAGGCCTGAGGGGTGGGGGGCGCGGTGGGAGGGGCAGGGGGGGGCGTGTGGAAGAGAAGCGGGAGAGGTGGTTGCTGCAGCAGGGTGGGTGGTAGCTGTAGCTGGGTGGCGATGGGGACGTTCAAGCTGACGCCCCAACCCCCGGACCCTCAGACCGGTGGACCCGGGGGCAGCGCCCGCATCCTCTCCCCCCCCCCTCCCGCCTCTAGACCCCCCTTTCCCCTCACCCCCTCCCGCCCACCCACCCAGCATTTTCAGGTGGTGCAGGCGGCCCACTATGTCGGCCACATCGCAGTCCTCCAGGCCTGGGGGTGGGGCGGGGGCCAGGGGGGAATTCATTCCAAAACCCGGAAGTGGGGTGGGGCAGGGAAGGGGGCGGTGTGTGTGTGTGTTAGGCGCAGGGCGTCATGCTCTGGGTGGCTCTGCAGTTTCTCCAGCCTAACACCCGCCCCTGCCCCTACAACCTGCATTACACCCACCCACCCACACCTGCGAACCCCGAGAAGCCAAAGTCCGTCAGTCGCGGCAGTGCGGCCGCCACGGCGCGCACCCCTGCATGAAGGGAGCGAGGGCAGGCAGACGCGCCGGCCGTGGCGTGTGCGGCGGCGTGTGTGGCAGCGTGTACCGCACACCAGACACATGCCGTCACTGCATGTCCCTTGCCTTGCGCTTTCTTAACGTGCACATACACAGACGCACATACACAGCTCTTCCTCTGACAAAACCCAACTCGCCCAGCCCCAGCTCCCTCCCTCCCCCCCTGCCCACCCGCCGCCGTCATGCCCTCGGCGTAGCACACGTCCAGGCCCGTCAGGCTGCCGGCACACGCGCGGCCCAGCGCCGCCAGCAGGGCGTCGGTGAGGCGCGGGCAGCAGCCCACGTTGAGCGAGGCCAGGACGGCGCCGCAGCGGCCCAGCAGCGGCAGCAGGTCGGCGTCCGTCAGGGGGCTGCAGGCGTGGTAGGGGGGATTGTAAATATCAGCCCAAACTAAACCCAAACCAACGAAACCGGGAGTGCAGGCAGAGGCGTTAGTTGCGAGCGATAATACTTATGGGATGTGGGCCGAGGCGTCGCGGAGCAGCAGGGCGAGCGGCGCCGGCGATAAATGTCGCCGCCCGGGCTCGGGGAGGTGGTAGGGGGGCTGGGTGATGCAAATGATAGGGTATGGTAGTTTGGTGCATTGACGCATTGCATGCGCGCGTGGCTGGGTGCGCGCGTGCGTGTTAAGAGTGCCGGCCTCAGCGCTAACAGCGGCGCTGCCCCCACCTCCGCCTCCGCCCCGCCACTCACACCACTGCGCGCAGGTTGAGGTGCCTCAGGCGGCGACTGGGCAGCCGCCTCAGCGCCTCGCCCACCCCGGGGCCGCCCTGCCAGTTGCTGAGGCACAGCACCTCCAGCACGGAGCAGGCGGCCAGCGCGGGCGGCAGAGCCAGGTCGCCGTGGGGGGACCAGCAGCCTGGCAGGGAGCGGGGGGGGGAGCAGGGTGGTGGTGGGGGTGGCGGGGGGGAGGATGGGTGTGCATGCGGTCGGGTTGGCAGGCCAGCGGCCGGCACATATCCACACATGCCGCTGCCCTCGGGCGGCGGCTGCCAAGCGGGTCGAGGGCGTGCAGGGGCGCGGGTGACGCCACAGCTCTTCCGCGCCCCCAGCTCCTCCCTGCGCCCCCTCAAACCCAGTCCTCCGTCGCTTCCTGGCCTGTGCCACCTGCCTGCACCCCCCCCCGCCACACACACACACACACGGCAGCAGCGCTTCTGTTTCCTTGTGGGACTGGTTCAGAGTTAACCCCCCCACACACACACACACAGAAGCACACAAGCACACACACCCCAAGCACAACCCCCGCAGCCCCCCACCCCTCCATCACCCCCCCCCCACACACACACACACTCACCCGCCAGGTCCAGCAGCCTGAGGCTGCCCCCCGCGCGGCCCACCACCCCCAGCACCGGCCGCAGGTCGCCCACGTACAGCTGAGGGTGGGCGGGGCCGCCCGCGCCGCTGCACGGAAACACACAGAGACACATACACACACACGCAGAGAGACACATCGTGGGCAGGGGGTTAGCTGGCTGAGCACTCGGATGCCAGAGCGGTTCAGTAGGTCAAAGGGGACACCGGGCGTGGGCAGAGTCTACAGGGTGTTGATGCGGGCTGGCCCGGGCGACGCACACAACGCCCCCTGCCGCAATCCCCTGCGGCCCACACCCCACCCCGGCCCCGGGCCCAGCCCGGCCCCGGGCCCCCGGCCCCGCCCCACTCACGCCTCCGCGGCCGCCTCGCCCAGCCAGCCCAGCCGCAGCGACACCAGGCGGCACCCCCCGGCCTCCGCAGAGCCGCTGCCGCCACCGCCACTGCCGCCTCCACCGCCTCCGGCCGGCCCCTGCGGTGGCGGCGGCGGCGGCGGCGGCCCCGCCAGCCTCTCCAGGCAGTGGCCCAGCTCTGAGCCCAGTGAGGCCGAGTCCTGCAGGAACAGCAGGCCCTGGGGGGAGGGAAGGAGGAGGGAGAGGAGGGGAGGACCGAAGTGCTTGTGTGGGAGTGGGGTCCGGGACAGCCCGCATGCCGAGCAGTCAACACGTGCACACACACCAGCCATGCAACACCAACCAGGCTGCGCCGCCCTCCCTCCTCACTACCCGCGGCTGGTCATTCCTCCTGCTGACATGGCGAATCCACACATGCACACAACTCATCCCCCTCATACACACGCACGCACACACACACACACACACCTGCATGTCCAGGTGCTCCAAGCTGAGGCGGTGGCTCTCGGGAGTGTCAAACAGCTCCTGAGCGACGGAGGGGACCCGGGGGGGTGTGGGGTGTTAGGAGAGGGGAGGAGGAGGGGGGGAGGACGTGTTGGCCGCGCCCCAAGGCCGCCCCCGAGCGGATTGTGCATCTGACACGGCGGCCGCGGCTACCTCTCCACACAGCCGCTTGGACTCCACGAGCCCAGCCGCCCAGCCGCCCCCCCTTTGGGGACGGTGGAACCTCCACCCTACTGACGCCACCCCACCCCCTTGGGCTCATGCAGATACCCTCCCCTGCTCAAAAACACACATACACAACTACACACACACACACACACACACACACACACACACACACACACACACACACACACACACACACACACACACACACACATGCGCACCCACGATCGCGCGCACCTGTATGACTGCCAGCTCACACAGCCGCGAGCAGCCCCTGCACGGAGCACACACAGCACGGCATGACAAGACACACACACATGCGCATATGTGGAAAGCGCCGGTGCGATGTTTTTGGGACCCAAGGCCGCGTGTACCGGCGGCTCGTGCGTCACGTGCACGCAAGCGGCTCATTGACGGCGCGCTGCCGTCACCCGCACTGCCCCAGTGCCAACAGCCATACCTGTCTCGCACTGTCCCTACCGCCGCCCCGCCTCCGCCCCCCTTCATTGCCCCCCTCACCGCCCCCCTGCCCCTCACCTGACCACCAGTGACCTCAGCTGCGGGCAGTGGCGGCACAGCGCCCCCAGCACGTCCACACTGTACTGGCTGCAGAGGGGGGGCGGGCAGCCGAGGGGGAGCAGGGCGGTGTGTGAGGGGGGGGGCGGCATGAGGGCGAGATGCAGGCCAGCCGCATGCCACACAACAGCAATTGTACTGCGTGTTACGTGCCCGTGCACGCCCCTACACGTCCAAACCTGCCGCACAGAACCAGGGCAGACACCCGTGTCGCTGGTTACGTACTGGTATTGGTGAAGGCCCCGCCCCCACCCCCGGCCCCACCCCCACCCTCGCCCCCGCCCCCACCTGCAGCCCCACCCCCAGCCCCACCCCACCCCCGTCCCCGCCCCCACCCCCCACCTGCAGCCCGTCATGTCCAGGTGCACCAGCCGCGAGCACCTGCACAGCGCAGGCCGGGCCGTGTGTGTGTGTGTGTGTGTGTGTGTGTGTGTGTGTGTGTGTGTGTGTGTGTGTGTGTGTGTGTGTGTGTGTGGGTGTGTGGGTGTGTGGGTGTGGGCGCGGCACACGTGCACAGGTGCGGTGCGGCACAGGCGCGGGAGCCGTCACCGGGGCGTCCACTAGGCGGCACGTCCACTGGGCGGCACCGCCGCGTGCGGCGCGCTGCGAGGGGGTCGAACACCGCAGGGGCCGCACACACGCCCACACATGTCGACCCTTCCCCGTGTGCTTTCCTACCACACGCACACACGCACATATGCACACTCGCACACGCACTCGCCTGGCCAGGTAGTCCAGCCCGGTGATGTGCAGCCAGGGGCAGCCGCCCAGGTGCAGCGCCGACACGTGCCGTCCGTACTGCCGCAGCAGCCCGTCCAGCCGCTTGCCGTGCGCCGCGGCTGCGGGCGGGCGGAAGTTTGGGTCGGTGTATGGGAGATTGGGAGTGGGTGGGTGCGTAGGTTGAGGTGGTGGTGGCGAAGAGGGGAGCGGGCGACGGGCGGGGAAGGGCGGGCTGCTGTGCAGGCAGGCCTGGGTGTGCTGCAGCTGGGTGGCCCACGCCGCAACAGCATGACGCCGCACACATGACATAAAGGCCTTGGCAGCGTCATTGCTGGGTTCCATCACATGCAACGGTTTCAGGGATTGGGGGCAGCCGGCCCCCAACAGCCCCCCACCCTGACGTGGAGGGCACGGCGGGCACTCGACTTCCTAGGGGCCAGTCTGTCCCTGCCTGCACCTTGCCCGCTCACCCTCGCTGTAGCTCCATGAGCGCCCACGCTCATCTCCGCCAGCAATGCGCCAGTGCAAGGCCTCCCAGAGGTCACGCCGGTCCACAGCTGCGCGGAAATCCCTGGAGACGCACGCGAACGCGAGACGCGATCTAGGCTGTAGCTTTTCTGAGATGAGCTGTAGGAGCAGCGGGTTGCCAAAAACCTTAAGTGCAGAGGTCTCATCGAGAATCAGCGAGCTTTCCCCAGGTGTGTCCATTTGTCAGGAGTTTGCGCGTGCAAACACAAGATACACTGTACAGGGTTTCCATGCTTGTGAGCAACGTAGGCGCGGAAGGCGCCAAAATGGAGAATGACTGGATTCAGCCCCCAACTGTCGCCGAGCAGGCTTCCGCCAGGACTTGGGAAAGACTGCCACAGCATCACTTCTAGTAGAACTATTGATGCAGGTATCCGGGCAGGCCATCGCGCGGTCAAAGTCAGCTCCAACTAAAGGGAAAACCAGGAAGCAAAGCTGCTAACTTCCTTGCCTGCGCCGGCAGCCCACCGGCCTAGGTTAAGCTCATAGCGTTATGGCGCCAGAAGTGTCAAGTTTAGCGCCGGCGGTCGCTGTGGCGAAACCGGCATGCACTCTTGCGACAGTGGCGTTCTTGGCCAGCATACCCCTGAGGCTGCCCGTGTGGCTGGCCAGGTTTGCCCTGCGCGAAGCGCTCCGCGCCCTAGCGCAGTCGCAGTTCCTTACGGATATGTTGCGCGGCGTGTGTCGCCGACAAGGCCTGGTGCGTGGGTCTGGCAAACGGAGCCCCGGGCCCTACCTTGAATGACGCATAGCCCAGATCTTTACCTCTTGCTACACATCTATCCCCATGAGGAGCATCGATCATTATGCCGCCCTGCAGATGAGCGCGGCCCAGTTGCAGGACGCAGGCAGCCAGACCAGCCTGGACGTGTCGCGGCTACTGGCGCTATCGGAGGAGAACGAGGGCGCGGCGGCGGGGCTGCAGCAGGTGCGAGTGACAGTCCAACATGCTAGGAGGAGGGGGAGCGTGCCGATCTCATCTGGGTTAAGCAGGTTTGTGCTAGCCATGGTGGCAAGCGGCTTCATCTTCGGCAGTTGCATCGCTGGTAAAACCGCCAGCCGCCACTCACGGTCCGCCTTTTGCCCCACCACCCCCTTCTTCACCATTTGCCCGGCACCAACCCACCCGCCTGCACAGGCCCTGGTCGCGAGCCAGCGGCAGCAGTCAGCACTGCAGTCAGAGCTGCGGGCGGCGCAGGAGGCCATACAGCTCATGGTGCCGCGTGAGTGGCGCAGTCGTGCCGACTTTGCCTACATGTTTATGCGGCTCACACACGCAGAAGCCGCCGGATACACACCTACCGTACATGCATACCGCTTCTATGTCCAAACCCTGATACCTACACGCACTTGGCGCGCACCCGCTGGCGCGCAGGCATCCACGAGCTGCAGCAGCGCAATGGGCGGCTGTACGAGGCACTGGGCCGCGCCCACAGCGCCCTCGAGGCGGCGGCGCGGCAGGTGGCTGCGGGAGTGCAGGTCAGAGGGACAGAAGGGCCCATGAAGGGTAGGCCGCGAGGAGATGCCGATGGGAAGGGGCCCAGTGCCCGAGCTCCGTTTTCCGACCGTCAACCTGTATGTTGTACCGCCGCCTCCATCGCGCAGGTGGCCTCGGCCGCTGCTGGGGACGCAACGGCGCCGAGCACTCCCAGGGCCGACACCGCGTCACCGGCCGCGGCGCTGCGTGACGCGATGGCGGACGTCCGGCGGACCATGGCGGAGGAGGAGGAGGAGTGCGACGGCGGGGAGGTGGAGCTGCGGGGCGAGGGGCCGGCCTCGCCCATGCTGCCCGGTGGCGCCAGCGGCGGCAGCACACGCCGCCGGGACGACGCGGGCTTGTCGCCCGACCAGGCCTCCAGCCCCCTGACCGCCCGCCGCCGCAGCAGCACCCCCAACAGCAGCGGCGCGTCAGCGGCAGCGGCTGCCCTGGTCACCGCCGCCCTGCAGCGAGCCATGAGCAGCGCCGCCAGTACGCCACGGGGCGTGACGCCGCGGGGAGGTGCCGGCGCCGGTGCGGTGGCGTCAGCCGCAGGGCTAACGCCGCGGGGCGGCATGGGCAAGGCCGCTACTGCCGTGTCTTTGCCCCCGCTGCCCCTAGCCAAGATACGGGAAGCGGCATGAGCACCATCTGCATGCAGCATGGCGTGTCTGCTGTTCGTCAGCTGCTGCGCGCGACGGAGCTCTGCCTGGGGCACGGTCCAAGGGTTATGCTGTCCCTGATAAACGTAACCCGCAAATGCCGCGCGTTGCTGCGCACGTGGTGGAGTGTGCCGTCGCGGGGCCATCAGCCCCAGCCTTCACCGTGGCAACCCGTGCCGCTGGCATGATGATGACCCAAGCACGGATTGCGGGCTTTGCTACCCATTGGCTACCCATGGCCGCATGGGACGGGAACTGGCGCTTGCAGGAGCCGGGGTGCGTGCGTGCACTGTTAGCGTGATCATGTCGCACGAGTCATATGCTGACGTGACAATATAGGTGCGGCAGTCATATGTGCAATATGGGCTCGAAGGCATTTGGCGTGTAGGCGGGGCAGCAACATTGCTGAGAAAGCCTGTCGTAGAAGGGCAGGAAACAGTGGGGCGCTGCAAGGCGTCTTAACAATGGCACTGTCAATGTTACAATAAGGCCCTGGGCCAGCGTGCTTGCTGCGAGCGCAGTGACAAACAAAGGTGATTCGAAGTGCTTGGGGTGAAGCTAATGCTGGCATTGTCCAGGTGGGTTGCCGACCTGGTGCTGCCGCAATCGCACACCACTGCCGCAAGGTTGCATCCGGCCCAGATGGCGTACTCATGGGCGGATATGCGGCGGCGCATGTTAGCATATGATCATGTAAGCCTGCAACAGTGCAACATGATCATATGATGCCGTGTCAGGGATTACGAGGTTCAGTCATCCAGGGCCAGGGCACCAGGGACACATAGCAGCAAAGTGACTGCGGGGCCCACCTGTCCAGGGCCCACCATGTGCATGTTCGGCAGTCGGCACACCCCTCCTGAATGCTCGTTGGCTCAATCCACAAACCAAGAGGGGGTGGGTGCAAGGCTGCATGCGGAAGAGCGGAAAGGCGTGCTCTGGAAGTGAGAGCGGGCTGGCAGCGGGCGAAGGCGCCGCGAGGAGGGGGAGCGGAAGGGCGCATGGCGGGGGGTTGAATCCGGATGCGGCGAAGCGCTGGGCGCCAGGGGTACAAATTCCACTCCGGACTACTATACGTACAATTCCTGATAGCTGCTTGGATAGAAACACACAGAACACAGGGCCTCAAGGATCCGCTGCAACACCCAAGACCTTTGCGCCAAGCAGCCGCAAGAAGTGAGTGGTATACTGGTGGAACATGGTGTCGTCGTGCAGGCATCGCTTGCGGGGACTGTATTTGCACCGGAACAAGAACCCTGGGAGCCATCTGGGCCCGGCGCGCTCCCGCGAAGTCGCGCCGCTGTCGCGAGGGGCGCAGAGCTGTGCGCCTTATAACATGTTGTGCACTTGACTTCGATAGTGCGACCGTTTGCATGCTCGCGCTGCATTAAGGAAACTTCGCCACTTGACGGGGGCCCGGTTTTCTGCTCGCGCGGAACTCCACAGACAATGGCGGACGCGGCGGAACATGCACTGGGTAAGGACCCGATCGAGGTCGTCAAAGCGGAACTGGCGGACACACCTGTCGCTGGTGCCGTGAAGCAGGTCGCGAGCGAGATGAAGGTGCGGCAAGTCTTCCTTCGTGTGGGACTTTCTGCTGTCAGCTTACTGTGTTCAGTAAGATTCTTTAGCATGTTGCCAAGTGAAAACGAGGCGCGGAAGGATGCCTCAGCAGCCGCGAGCTGTCCACGGCTGCTCACAACCCCTGCGCGCCTGCGTTAACCCCCGGAAAACGGCACGATGCTCGCTTGACATGTCCCTCTACCGTCCATTTCAGACGGCGTTTGGCTCCCCGCAGCCGGAGCCGCTGCCGGAGAAGCCCGCCCCCGTGCCGGCGGCCACTCCGGAGGTCAACCCCGCAAAGCAGGTGCGGCGAGGCAGCAGCAACGTGCTGATTCTCGATCAAGTGATGGCCACGCAAAGCCCTTTCAATGCCTCCTGCCATATTGCTTACCAACCGCCACTGTGTTGTTGTTTGCGTCACCCTGCAGCTGAACTTCACCAACCTGAACCCCGCCACGCCCTCCACGCCGCCCATGGTTGGCGCGGTCGGCAGCGAGGACGTGAGTATGTTGCGGCCAGGCGCGGTGGTTGTGGTGGTGGGGCTAATGGGAGGGGACAGTGAAGATGGCGACTATGTGCGCATGGGGAACAGGTGTTGCGCACGGTACACCAGGAGCAGCAGGGGCCGTCTGTTGGCGGCTGACGCGGCAGGCCCCGAGGGACTGTGATTCCGACTTGCCCTGTGGGTCCGCCGCGCTGCCCGTCCCGCAGGTGGACTACGTGGTGTTCATCAACGAGACCCTCATGTGGACCAACAAGGTGGGATGCCGGGGCGAGGGAGGAGAGAGCGGGGGATGGGGGAGGCACGCACGGGTCGGCAGCACGGCTGATGATAGCTTCGGGGCTTCCCCCCCGCACCACCTGCCTTGCTGCCTCCGCCGCCATGTGCGTGACACGCCCGCGCCCGCGCCACGCATGCCGCCCACACTCTAGTCCTCGACTGCTCCTCCCGTGGCGCACTGCTGGCTGCAGGTCCGCTCCACCTTCTACTTTGTGGCTGGTCTGCTGGCCTGGGTGGTGGTGCGCGCCGTGAGCAAGTCCGACACAACCCTGTTCACCGGTGAGGGCGGGTGGGGATGGAGGCGGCGGGCAGCTTGGGAGGTGAAGGGCACAGTAGGGGCCGGCGCACAGTAAAGGGAGCCGCCACAGTGGATGGGTCGTGGCGCTTTGCAGGCGGCCGTGCGGGTGCGTACGCAGTGCGCAACCGTACATGTTTGGGAGGGATGCATGGTTGCAGCCCCTGCATCGCATCTGCTCTCGCCCAGGGTCCGCGCAACACTTCACGCACCAGGCTCCCAACTTAGCATTGCATGCTATGCGGCCAACCGCTGCTGCCGCCCGCTGCTGCCTTCCACACTCTCCGTCGCCCCCCATATTCATGAATGCCACCTCCCCTCCTGCTACCTCCCCCGCCTCCTGCCCTGTCCAGGCCTGTGCTACGTGCTGCTGGCCTCGCTGTTTTGGAACTTCCTGCGCGCCGCCATGGCGCCCGCCTACGCCGCCCGCTGCACCTGGGCGCACAGCGCCGTGACGCGCTTCCTGGTGGCCAGCGCCACTGCCACCCTCAACGCCGCCGCCGCGCTGCACGACCGCCACCTGCACGGCATCGACCCGCTGCACACGCTGGAGGTGCGGCGGGGGCAGTGGGGAGGGCGTGGGGCGGGGGGGGGGAGGAGGGGTATGGGCCTCTTGGAATATCTAGGGCTGGCTTGGAGGGCTCAGCTGCGTTTGTGCAACGAGCGAGGCCGGCTTGAAAAGGAACGGAAGCTCGTGCAATACGGTACCAGGTGATTTCTGGCCCTCCTCCCACCTGTGCAGGTCGGCCTGGGCCTGTGGGTGCTGTCGCTGCTGGGCCGCGCGCTGCCGTTTGTGACGCTGCTGCTGCTGCTCCACATCGGCGCCTTCACGCTGCCGGTGGCCTACAAGTTCAACAAGGGCCGCGTGGACGGACTCATCGCTGACGTGTACGGCAAGGCGCAGGTGGGAGGCGGCGGGCTGGGGGCGCGGGCCTGAGCCTGGCGGTGGCAACGGGACCATTCCTACCTGCCGCGCAACACAACCAGCGCACGCGTCGTACCTGCTTCCTGCCTCGCCATGCATAGCACCCGTGGGCCCGCTTGCCCCTGCACCTTGCGATCCCGGTCCTTCAACGCCACTACTCGTCCCTGCGCCCCACCCGCCACGCTGCGCCCCCACCCGCCACACTCCCGCGCTGCCCAGGCCCAGTACGAGAAGCTGGACCGGCGTGTGCGCGCCACCGCGGTGCTGGTGCCCATGGCGGTGCTGTTCGTGCTGCTGCCCACCCTGGACCGCGTGGTGGCCGTGTTCATCTGCCTGGCGTACGGCCGCGTGTGGGCCAAGCCCGACGAGGTGGGTGGCCAGGGCCAGGAAGCAAAAGAATGGGGCTTGGGCCTTTGCCTTCGCGCGCCAGCAGCTGCATGAGCCAAGTAGCATGTCTGCATGTACCTCACTTGCGTCGTCGTTGCTTCTGAAAGCTCTCCCCGCTACTGTTACACGCGCTCTGCTCATGTCGCGCACCGCCCGCAGTTTGCCAGCTTCCAGAAGAAGCGGCTGGAGCCGGTGGGCGCCACCCTGCACAAGGCCATGACGCCGCTGACCGGTGGGTGGGGCCGGGGCGGGTCGGGTGCGGGCCGGTGTGCGGCTTGGGGCTGGGGGAGTTCAGCCGATGGCAAATACCGCGAGACCCAGGACACGTGAACACCGGAGTAGAAGGGCCCTTGGGCGTGGGGGTAAGCGACTGCAGGTAAAACTATTGGGGCGAACCCAGACTGACTGGCGGGACTTGTGGGAAGTAGTGTTAGATAGCCCGCGTACGTACAGTATGCAGTTTTGGCGATGCGGTCAGCAAGTGGCTGGACAGGCCGACCTCGCACCTGTGCCTCACGCCATCTCGCCTGTGCCTGCACGCAGGTACGGTCGCCACCACCCTGAACAAGTACGAGATCACGCCCACCCCCCGCAAGAAGAAGATCTAGAGCACTCACTCCGACCTGGCTTGCACTGTGGCCGCTGCTGCATCAGTCATCCCCAGCTTAGCGCTTGCGGTCGGGCAGGCGCGGCTGGCTGGCCTTTGTGCCAGTGGCTGACAGCGCCTACCCGTATGTGGCTGTGGGCAGCTGCGGGGTGCATTTAATTGACGTGGCACTTGAAGTGGTGTGTCGCGCTCAGGCATCTTGAGGGAGTGAGGGGCAGGCATGTTGCTGAGCGTGGGTGTGCACGTGTCGAGTATGCGCAGTGATTGGGTTTGCACCGGAGTGATGCAGGTGCTTCGTCACGGCCTGCACCGGGTCATGTGTGGTACGGTTGTGCGCCTGTGTCGTGCGTGCTGTTGTATTTGTGTGCTGGCAGTTGCGCGGTGGGTGCGGTGCCTGCTGGCTGCACCTGTTGATTGAGAGGCGGTTAATGGGTATTCCATTCCTTAACTTACACGTGTGCGTCAATGCGCGTCTCTGGCTGAACCACCCCGGCTGGTGGCCAGTTGGATAGCCCGTCCTGCTGTTTCTGAGGTACATGGTTGGTTGTGATGTTGGCACACCGCGTTCGTTGGCCGCAGCCACGGGTGGGGGACATGAGGGCCCCTGTGGAGCCGGACGCCTTGTTCACAGGCGCGTGAGCAGCTCCATGTAAGCTCTATGGCTCCAACTATGCAAGATGTGGCTCTGTATGGGCGGACTCTGCCAGCGTGGGCGAGGCCTGACTCGGCAGAAACAAGGAATGGCATCTTCATGGGGGCGCGTCGTAGCGGCGCGTGCTGGTCGTGTCCGTGTGGCGGGTAAGCAAGCCCATGCGTCGAAGCCGCCGTCGGAAGGCACGTGCAATCCACCACCACACATTTAGCGGTGACAGCTTGTGTGGAAACGTGAACGGGCCCGATGGTGTGCAGATTGCAGAAGCAATCTGCAAGGGGCCCAGGTCGATGCGGGTTTTCTGGATTGACTCGTGCCTTGGTGAATATCGGCCGGTTTGATGATGCCTTGCGCCTCCGTCTATACCTCACGACCCTTGGCGCCGTGTTGCAAGTCAATTGCAGGGTCTACCAAGTGCGGGGCCATTCGCTGGTCCACGGCGACGCCAGGGGCAGCCAATGACAGGTGGGGCCGGGCAAGTAGAGTTCGTTTGCCACTTGCCGCTTGTTTGCTATGCGTCTGACTCGCTGACGTTGCCTAGGTGCCCTTGGCCATCATGGTTGGAATCCTCGCTTCGGTCATCCTTGGCGGCTTGGCCTTCTGTGGGCGTCCGCGCGCAGGCGACGGACCAGGTGCAGCTCATGTGGTTGTGGGGCGCAGCAACGGTCGTGACGGCGGTACTGTACTCGGGAAGGTTACAGCGACAACGTCGCTGGCTCCGCCGCCGGCTTGGTTCCCTCCTTCCAGCTGGCGAAAGCCGTCTTCGCGATCCTACTCAAGTATGGGCACACGACGGCCCGTGCTGGTGCGCATGTTCAGCGGCGTCCAGCGGCGGACCGTGACCTGGTTCCGCTGGCCGACCCAGGGAAGGGGGACGGGGGAGTGACGGTGACGGCGCTGGGGCTGAGCCCGCTGCCGGCCGCCGTGCTGGCGGCGCTGGGCGACCTGGCCAGCGGCTGGCTGGCGCCGGCGGTGGCAGCGGCGCGCGGCCGTCAGCAGCAGCGGCTGCTGGTGCCCGCCCACCTGCACAACCAGCAAGCATTTCTCTGAACTGGGTGGTGGGTGCGGCCCTACCTGAGGGACTGTGGCTGCTGGGGCATTTGGAGGGTGGCGGCGCTGGCAGTTAATGACGGCAGCTAGCGCGGGGCGGCGTGAAGCACGTGAAGTGTGTGTTGACGCGAACTGCCTGGCCGCAGCGGTTACTTTGGTGACCAGACATGCAGGATGAGTACGTGCATGTTCGTCGCTGCTGATGCTGCTGTGCTGCCGGTTGTGCTCTTGTTGCTATTTCTGGCGGGCCTGCTTCTTTGTCTGAGTCTGTCAGCCAAGGCACGGGCATTGCGTTTCTGACATCTGCATTGACCGTGTGAAACTGTGTTCCTTACGTTCAAAGCTACACGTCGTCCGTGGTGCTGCTGGGTCTTGCATTACTGCATTGCGAGCGGGGATGTTCTTTTCTAGTCTGTGCCCTCGGTTAAGTTGCGATCGTCTCTCCTGCAACTGATACTTCTTTAGACATCGTTGTGATGGCAAGGCTTCCGCTGGCGTGTTGATGTCCGGAGCCATTCCAGGGAAGTGAAACCGGATGGGTCGGGTTTCGTGTGAAGGCATGCCAAGGGCCGGCATGGCCTACTTGATTCAATTTACGAGAATATTGTTGACAGCCATAAATCTAAGTCACCACTGCAGCGAAAGTAGTAATACGCTGTAAGACTTGGCCCTGTTTGGCTGCTATCTGTACTTGCGACTATTCGATAATTTGACTGTATCAAACAAAGAACAACATCACGAGACGCGTACATTTTCTGCTGCACAGCGCACAAGTAGCTGTGGGCGTATTTGTGCGCCGCCCTTACTGACAAGCATACGCATTCGCTTGAAAGCAAATCATCTTGCGTCACGCAAAGCGCATTCATACGATGGCTCCCAAGCGGACACTGCCGCCAAAGCAGCCAGTTGAGCCTGCGTCGGACGACTCTGACGACGATGCGCCGGAGGAGGTGACCGGCACGCAGGCTCGCGAGGAGGCCATTCAGGCGCGGATGCAGGAGGTGGGTGGCGCCGAGGTTTTCGGAAAGGGGAGTACGGTCGACGTCGGCTGCACGAAAGCGGGTGCCCTGGGTGCCCCGGTGCCGTGCGTCCTTCATGCCGGTGTGGCGCTGTCATCCCAGTCGCATAGCCACCCAGGAGTCACCTGGCCTCCACACACATACCGCTCTTCTGGGTAAATCTTACCTGTAATCAGCGTCTGATAAAACACCCCCGCAGAAGCAAACAGTGGCTGAGAAGCGGCGAGCGGAGGCGGAGAAACGGCGCACGCGCACGCAAGCGGCGCAGGCGGCGGCAGCGGCCTCGGGCAAGCGGCCGCGAGCAGCAGCAGAGGAGGAGGAGGAGGACGACGAGGAGGAGGAGGATGACGAGGAGGAGGAGGAGCTTGATGACGAGGAGCTGGCGCTGCTTGGGGGCGACATGGGGTCGGGGTCGGATGAGGAGGGCGATGAAGGGGAGGACGAGGAGGAGGAGGACGACGAGGAGGACGAGGAGGCGGGGGCGGCCGGGTACGGGGCGGCGGCGGGCGGTGAGGACCTGCTGCCCGAGTCGGTGCTGGCGGCGGTGGCGGAGCGGGAGGTGCGGCAGGCGGCGGCGGAGCAGGAGCGCGCGGCGGCGCTGGCGGCCAACCGGCGGGCAGCCAAGCGCGCCGCCAAGAAGGCTCGCCTGGTGGAGGTGCGGCAGGGCGTGGTGGCGGTGGCGGTGCTGCCCAAGATCAAGGCGGGGGCGGGCCAGGCGGGGGCGGGTAGCTTCATGCGGGAGGCGCTGTACGGCAGCGGTCGGATACGGAGGAGTGTGGACGCGCTGACTCGCAACCGGCGCGGGCCGTCCTCCAAGTTTGTGCGGTAGCCTCTGAGCGGTGGTCGGGGGGGGGGGCGAAGGACGGCGGGGCGGAGGTTTGAATGGTGGCAAAGGCAAGGGAAGGGAGGCAGGGAGCGATGGACAGCGTTTACAGATGTGGGGAAAAGCTTACACGTGAGCAGGTAGGTGCGATGGTGGCGGAGGAGGCCATACCTGACACGACTACTTGATGGTGACATTTCTCAAGCGGCCGGGGCCCCAGGGGTGATGTGTATAGCTGGCTCCAGTTTTGCCGGGGTTGAGCGGGGCAAGAGGCGTGAATGTGAAGCACCGACGGGTGGTAGTTGGAAAGCGGATAACGGGCATGGCGTTTGCGCACATGTAGTGACGCAGCGACGGACTTGCCGCATGGCCATGACGACTGCGCGGCCTCGCAGCTGCTGCTTGCTGCTGCGCCGTCCTGGCAGCCGGGGCGCCTGGCGAGGCGACAGGCCCCAGACTAGCAGACAGATACCCTGGGTCCAGGCCTCCAGGGCTAGTGTTCAGTACGGTGACAAGTACTAGCGGCCGCTGCTGCTGGCTGCTGGTGTCCATTGTAGGCCATTGTCCAGCGCGTCACGATGCAGCGGGATGCTGCGGCATGCGGGAGTGTGGGATCCTCCGCATGTAGGCAGCGGGATGCTTGGGAGCTACATGCAGCCGCTGGGAACGAGGCCCATGACAGCGCCAGGGTAGGGTTTTGGGGCCAGTCCACAGACCACACCGCTATCGCCCAACCAATGCGCTGGGGCAGCAGGAGAGAGGCAGCAGACATGCTAGCCACAAGGCGCATGGCACACGGGCCACAGCAACCTAGGTATCTAGACGGAAAGCTCAGGCGTGCCGGGCTGATGAGGGAAGCTGCGCATGACAGGGGGCTGCATGCGGCATCGACATGCAGGTCTGCAGGTGTTGTGCCAAGAGACCAGCGAATATAGGCAGACCTGCTGAAGCATCAGCTAGTGAGCAGTCATTGCACCACGTCTAACCCGTTGTGGGGCTGCCGCGCGCGGGGCGTGCACCATCAGTTTGTGAAACGTGACTCAAAATGGTCGCTATAGGCAAGAGCGTTAGTGTTTCAGGGTTGCTAGTGTTTGGCACAACAACATCATTGCTTGCAAAGATTGGTGAGCGCGGGCAGAGCGCTTGGCGGGCCAACGAAACCCGCATGCCTGCACGCCGGGTCGCCGCCTGGGCGTTGGCGCTGCTGCCGCTTACTCATTCATAATCATGGATTGTTTAAACTGTATATTGTGAACATTTCGGCGCCGGAATGCAGTGTATGAGCTCAAGAGCGTCGGCAAGGATGGCGAGGAGAAGTACTTTCGCAAGCCCTGGGCCATGACAACGCTCATGTTCCTAGGTAAGGGGCATTGGGCGCCGCCAGGGAGCAAACTCGGGTTTCCGAGAACCCTTACTGACAGCCTGACACACTCGCCTCCGCGGCGCTCCGTGTGTGCGTGCGCAGGCATGTCGTTTTGCCTGCCGCTGGCCTACTACCAGGAGCGGCAGGCGCGGAAGGCGCGCCGGGAGTCTGGGGTGGAGGACCCCCTGCTGGAGGTGTGTGTGGGGGGGGGAGATGGGGGTGGGGGAGGGGGAGGGGGAGGGGAAGGGGGACTCTGCAGGGGTGTAGAGAGGGCAGGGCTAAAGGCAGGGTGGTGTGTATGTGCAGTTATGGAGAACGCAGTGACGCACAAGTTCTTGCAACACATGCCGCCCCCCCGCTCCCACCTCCGCCTCTGACACTGGGTGCCGAACCCCTCCTTGACCCTTGGACGACCGCATTCCCCACCCACCCCCGCCTCCGCCCCCGCCCCACCCCGCTCTCCCGCCCGCCTCATTCCCTCCTCTCCCTCTCCCTCCCTCTCCCCCCAGGCCGGCTCCGAGTCGGGCGGCGGCTCCAAGCGCTCGGCACTGCGCGAGGTGGCGCTGCTGGCGCTGCCCACGGCCTTCGACCTGGTGGCCACGGTGCTCATGAACGTGGGCCTGCTCTACGTCACCGCCTCGGTGTACCAGATGATGCGCGGCGCCGAGATGCTGTTCGCCGCCGCCTTCGCCATCACCTTCCTGGGCCGCCGCCTCAACCGCTTCCACGCCATGGGCATTGTGTGCTGCGTGGTGGGTGGGATTGGGGGGCGGGGGGGGGTTACATTCATGATTATTTAAGAAGTGAAGGCGTAGCCAGGAACAGTAGCATAGCAGACGCGTGGGGGGTGGGCCGGGTGGAGGGGGTCGTGGAGCTGTGTGGGTCGGTGTTAGTTCATTTGGATGGGTGTAACTTCGAATGCTTATGTGCGTGTGGGTGGCAGCGGGTGGGGCTGTGCTCAGGCAGTGGCGGTGATGGGAGCAGGGTGCGCAATTTGGTGGAGCCTGGTGTGTTTGGCTCTGACGAGACGTGCCCCCCTCGCCGCCGTCGCCTTCCTCCGCCCCCTGCCCCCTGCCCCGCAACCGCCTGCCGCCCCTGCTCCCCCCCCTCTCTTCAGGTGGGCATCTCGCTGGTGGGCACCAGCAGCATCCTGAGCGGCGAGGGCAGCCGCACGCACGTGGTGTCCACGCAGCAGATGCTCATGGGCATGGGGCTCATCATCACCAGCCAGGTGGGGAGGGGTGAGGTGGAGGGCTGGCCGCGCTGGCGCCACATACGGTACACAACACCATGGTCCTGCCCTCCACACCACAGCGGCGATTGCCGCCTCCCGCTGTCTGTCCAAGTTGCCCACCGCCTCCTGGCCTCCCCTGCTCCCCGACCTCGGCCTCCCCCCGCCTCCCCCCCCCCCCGGCCTCCTCACCCCCTCCAGGCCGTCCAAGCGGCGCAGCTGACGTTTGAGGACTTCTTCATGGCCGACCTGAACATCCCCGGAGTCAAGATCGTGGGCTTCGAGGGCGTCATTGGCGCCGCCGCCACACTGGGGCTGCTCATGCCCATCGCCTACTTCCTGCCGGGTGAGGGAGCGGGGGGGCGGGGAGCGGGGCGGGGGCAGGAAGAGGGGGGGCTGGGAGAGGGGTGGCGGGGAGGCGGGGGGCCCCCCCAGGCAGTGGGGAAGTACGGGTTCTTGTGAGATGGAGGACATGGAGAAATGGGGAATGCCCAGAAACCAGGGCTCCAGATGCTCACACGTACACACACACACACACACACACACGCACACGCACACACACGCACACGCACACACACGCACACGCACACACACGCACGTGACACACACGCACACGCCCCCCTCCAGGCCCCGAGGGTGAGGGCATCCACGAGGACATGGCGGACACGTGGGCGGTGAGCGAGGGGGGGAGGGGGGGAGGCCGGGGGCGGGGAGCGAGGGAGCGAGGAGGGAGGGTGAAGGGGAGGGCATGCGCTGCAGGCTCCTGGAGGCAGTGGGCGATGCGGCGGGGTAGCCAGTCATGTGCCGTGGGGGTCGGGAGCGGGCGGTGGCGGCACGCAGCAGGTGCGCAGCTCGCACCTGCTGCCGTACACACCCCCGGGCACCCAGCATGCCCGCGCCTGTCGCCGCCTCCTGTCACCACCTCCTTGCAACCTGAGCACCAGAGGCCCCTCAGGCCCCCCGCATCTCTTGTGCAGTCCTGCCATCCGCCTCTTCGCCCCTCCCGCCTCGTCACCCTCCTTCCCCCTGCCTCCCCACTGCCTCTCCCCCTTCCTTCCCCCCCCCCCCCGCCTCCCTCCCTCCCCCACCAGATGATCCGCAACAGCCGCGCGCTGCAGGCCGTACTGCTGGTGGACGCCGCCGCGCTGCTGCTGTACAACGTGGCCGGCATGGCGGTGACGGGGCACCTGGGCGCCGTGTTCCGCACAGTGCTGGAGACCATGCGCACGCTGTTCGTGTGGCTGGTGCGTGGGGGAGGAGGGGGAGGAGGAGGAGGCGGGGTGGGGGAGAGATGACTGGGGAGCGGGGGGGAGAGGGAGGGGACGGAGGGGGAGGAGGCGGGGGGGGGGAGGAGGAGGGGCGGGGGGGGGGGGCGAGGGACTGGGAGCGGGGGAGGAGGGGAGGAGGGGGGGAGGCGGAGGGTGTGGCGGAGATGTGTGCTGGTGGGTGTGGCCGTAGGGCCAGGGTGTGTGTGGCGCGGGACAGGCCTGATGGGGTTGGGGCCGGGTCTGACGCCACAGCAGTCGGGACCCCGAGCACCCGTCCCGTACACACACACACACACACACACACACACACACACACACACA
>NC_057019.1:7611352-7612898 GCF_000002595.2 Chlamydomonas reinhardtii
CCTGCATTACAGGATGCTTCTTTCCCGTCTTGCACGGACGGCCACCCACACCCACATCCACTCCTATTCCCCACCCAACCCCCTCCCACCCCACCCCACCCCTGCAGGTCGTCGCTGCACGCCGGCGGTTCCTACATGGCGCGTTCGCCCTGGGCCGGCCGCGGCGGGCTGGGCGGCGCCGGCGGTCAGGCGGGGGCGGGGCACGGCCAGGACGAGTAGTGGGGCGAGGCGGCGGAGGGGCGGACGAGAGGCGGCAGTGAGGCAGGGAGCTGTGTGGTGTGGAGGGAGGTGTGCATGTTGGCTGGCTGGGGGGGGGCGTGCTGCTGACGGGTGATTGGCAGGGCTGTGTGGGGGGGTGAGCTTGAGGGAAAGGTGTCCCAGGGTGTGTGCATGTGGGATGCGTGTTACCGGCGGCACCTTTAGGATGGGTGGGAGGAGGCTTGGCCTGGCCCCGAGCGTGCGCGCGCGGCACTGAACTTTGTGATTGGGGGCAAGGGTGTGAGGCAATCAGGGGACTGTCCCTTCTTGTAAGGTTGCAGTCACACATACCGGTACGGGCACCGGCACGCGCAACAGCATGTCGGCTCGCCACCAGCAAATGAACAACTCAGCGCGCCCCAGGCTTGGACACTCAATCCATAAGGCCTAAGCGCCTGTGATGACGTCCGCTAGACCAACAGCCATGTACATCGTTTCTCTAGCGAGCACGCAATGGTCGAGAGGTGTCACAGGTGTTGCCTGCTGAGGAGCACCAGGCGGGTGCCGGGTGTGGCTTGGTGAGGCCTGGTGTGGCGGGCGCAGCCTGGATCAGGCTCTTGCTGCCCGTAGCACAGCACGAGTACACGAGCATGGAAGCTGCATGAGGAACGAGCATAAGTTTGCGGACAAATCAAGCATGGCCAGTTTGAAGGAGAGCGCATGCTGGAACATCGAGCACCTGCAGCGTGGCGTGCCCGGCGAACACCAAGTCCGGCACACGCGGTACGCGGTCACACACACACATGAACAGCAGGCGGTAAGTCGCAGCCTTGGGGCTGTTCTGGCTAGCGCGGTGGTGTGCCCGGGCGCAATGCGCCTGTCTGGCGCGAAAGAAATCGCCGGGCCGCAGGAAGAGCCCCATAACAAGTAAATGGCCGTGTCCGCATTGTTGAACGGCATTTGCCGGCAACCAGTGCTTTGCACCCGCGCCCCACAGCCTGTACGCCGCCGCCTTTGCCCCAAGCTTTGCCCTGCTGCCCGCACCTCCTCCCCGACTCATCGGTAACTTGGCGCTATCCCAGCTGGTCCCCCGCCTCACGCCTCACACCTCGCATCCACCTCAACAACGCTGCGCATGCCCACACCCCACAGCCACAGCCGCCAGTATCTCGAGCCCCCCCCCCTCATCAGCTGCTAGTCCAGTACCCCGCCGCATTCGGTGCCGCCCCAGCGCCCCGCCCCATCACCTGCCATGTCCAGTCGAGCACCGGGCTCCAGCCCTGCACACCCCGGTGCCGCCTGCCGCCACCGAGCCCAACGACTAGGCAACACTGCGTGCGGCCAGCCC
>NC_057019.1:7613931-7615621 GCF_000002595.2 Chlamydomonas reinhardtii
GCGCACACACACACCCGCGCAAGGACACACGCGCGTACGCACACACGCGCGCACGCACACACGCGCGCGCAAGCACACCTGCTCTTGAGACAACCCATCATCCGAGCAACACCCCTCCTCAAATCGGAGTCAGCCGCAACGCGCTATGTACGAATGGGACATCACTCCGGGCACAGCTGCTCTTGCTGCTTTCACAGGTGTGCTCTGTGGCACCCACAAACCTCGTGCGCTCAATCCTACCCCACCCCATCAGAATCAACATCATCCAAAGTTCCGTGATGTTGAAGCCCATCTCTCATTCTCAGATGTCGTGCGGCCCCTGCCACTGTTTGTTTGCCATGTTGCGCGCGCTGCGTCCCACACCATATGTGCACAAGAGCCCTGATCGTTGTGTTGTGTCGCTTTATGTCATTGAGCGCAGCCTCAATTCGTGTGACAGGCGTGTCACATCCTGTGTCTTACACCTGCCTCTTCATCTTCACCTGCATTGGCGCAATGGTCATGGCGCACCCCCCTCACCCCTCACCACAAGCCCGTGCCGCGTGGGCGCCCGCCGCCGCCGCCGCCGTACTCGTCACTCCTGCCGCCGCCGCCGCCACCCGCTGCCCCGCCAGCTCCTCCGTAGTCATTGCGGTAGTCGCGGTAACCCCCTCCCCCTCCGCCTCCTCCGGCAGCGGCGGGGTACCCGGCCCCTCCGTACCCGGGCTGCCGCGTGCCGCCGCCGCCGCCCGTGGCGCCGTAGCCGCCGCCGCCGCCGCCACCGGTTGCGCCGTACCCGCTGCCGCCACCCGCGCCGTAGCCGCGGTTGTCGGTGCGCTGTTGCTGCTGGTGGTAGGGCTGCTGCTGCTGCTGCTGCTGCTGGTACGGCTGCTGCTGCTGCTGCTGCTGCTGCTGCTGCTGCTGCTGGGGCCGCGCGCCGCCCAGTGCGGCAAAGGGCTGGTGCGGCAGGTGCAGTGGTACGAAGCCGCCCGTGCCGGTGCCGGTGGTGGTGGTGGTGGTGTTTGTGGCGCCGTGGTGGCCTCCCGCGGGGTCCGCGGCCGCCCGGTCGCCTGCGGGGCGTGTGCGGGCATGTGTGTATTTGTGTGTGTATGTGTGTTTGTGTATGTGTGTGAGCAGACGGGGCAGACAGACGGTTGAGTGAGCACCACCTTGCAACACAGCCCACTCCACCCTGTGCTCCCCCTCCTCCGCCCCTCCCCTTCCCTCCCCCCCCTTCCTGCACCCACCCGCCGCCTGGCTGAGCCGGCCCGGCAGTGCTGCCAGGCGGGTGCTGAGGGCGGTCCACAGCAGCGGCAGCGCCGCCACCTCCAGCAGCGCCTGGCTGCGCAGGGGGGCGGACACGGGCCGGGCAGTCCACAGCCTGCAGGGGGGGCGGGCGCAGTGGTGGGTGGGCGGTGGTGGCAGTGGGTGGGCGGTGGTGGCGCAGCGGTGGGTGGGCGGTGGTGGCAGTGGGTGGGCGGTGTTGGGAGGGCATGCAGACGTCATCGCTGCGGTAATGCTCAAAACGTGATGCGTAGGAGACATCGGTGCCGGCTGAAACACCTAGGGCCCCTGGTGCACCTGCCCACGTGACCGCGGCCCACCCGCCAGCCCGCAACCGCCCCCCCCCCCCCGCGGCACTCCACTCACGGGGAGGTCTGCTCCGCCGCCGCCAGGCCCGCCGCCGCCGCCGGCCCCATCATGCCTGCAG
>NC_057019.1:7616012-7642823 GCF_000002595.2 Chlamydomonas reinhardtii
AGCACGCCACTGCCCGATGAGGCCAGCAGCGAAGACAGCTACCCGTCGGAATGGCACCCTCATGGCGCTGCTGAAACCCGCGCTGGAGACCCCGGGTCGAATCGCGCCGCTGCGGCCTTTATTGCACAACATGCGCCTGATCAAGAGCCCCGCCGAGGCCGGCCTCTGCCGCGCCAGTGCCGTACTCGCCTCGGCGGCGCTACGGCACTGCATGGCCAGTACGGCATCCATGTGCCTCCCTCCCTCCCTCCCTCCCTCCCTCCCTCCCTCCCACCTGGCTGGCGGCGTAGCAGTGCTGCAGCATCTCCAGGTGGTCGGGCGTACAGGCGGTGCCCACCACCACCACACGAACCCCCTCCACACTCAGCTGAGGGGCGGCAGACACACACCCCTCGCCGCCGCCACCCAGCCCCACACCGCCGCCGCCGCCGCCGCCACCCGACACGCTCGGGCCGCTGAGCACCGGCGCCGCGGTGGGCAGCTGCAGGGCCGGGGGCGGCGGCGCAGGCGCGGCAGGCGGCGGTACGGGCGTGTGGTACCAGGCCGGTTCGTTGCCGCCGCCAGGGGCCGCCGCCGCCGCCGCCTGGTGGTTGTGGCCGTAGCCACCGCCGCCGCCGCCGCCGTAACCACTGTTGGGCTCCCCGGCGCCGCCGCCCTCCTCGTGGCGGTTGCGGGGGTGGTTGAAGGCGCACGAGGCGCCGTAACCGCAACTGCCAGTGCGCATGTAGAAGCGGCAGTTGGGCGCGCCCGGCCGCAGCGGGTACGGCGGCTCGCCGTAGTCGTTGGCGGTTGAGCCGCCGCCGCCGCCGCCGTTCTGGTTGTGGTGACTGGATGGGTAGGTGTGGCTGTTACCGCCGCCGCCGTGGTAGGGTGCTGAGCCGTACTCGTCAATGGACGTGGCTGTGGACAGGCGGCCGAAGGAGCCGCCGCCGCCGGCGCCGCCGGGTGCCGCCGGGGCAGTAGCGGCGGCGGCGGCGCCGGAGCCCTCTCGCGGCCGCATGGCTGGGCTGGCGGCGGCGGCGGCCAGTGTGGCGGGCGGCAGGCGGGCGGCCTGGCAGATGAGGGGTTGCGGGGGCGTGGCAGAAGTAGTCATTAGAGGGACTGTGTCACTGATGCACTGAACACCTGCAGCGAGTGGAGGCAAGGCCCACAGGCAGTGTGTGTGTGTCGGGGTGGCCCGGCACACACGCACCTTGGCCAGGGCCGCCGCAGCCTTGAGCCGCACCCCTTTGGGTCCGCCCGGCCAGTGCTCCTGCGGGCGCAGGAGGGGACAGGACAGGACAGGGGGGGAGGTTACACAGGGCGCGTGAGGGGCAGAGCGGCATACGCCCACACGCAGGGCGCCAGCCAGGATACCCTCGTACCAGCACTCGCCAGCACTCCTCCCGCCCTCACGTGCCCCGCTGCCCGACCCTGTGGCCCCCCTCCCCCCCCCACCTGCATCTCGAACACCTCGGCCTCCGCCGCCAGCAGCTGCTCCAGCGGCGGCGCGGTGCGGGCGGCGGCGTAGTTGCGCACAACCTCCTCAAGCCGGCTCAGCGGCAGCAGCCCGCCTGCATGTGATTGTATGAGTGCGCGTGTGTACGTGAATGCAATTTGAGGCGTGGGCTGAAGCGGTGTGTGCGTGTCGTGTCGTGTCGTGTAGTTGTGTCCGCGCCAACTGCGCACTGAGGATTCCTTTCCCCAGCCCTTCTCCTCCTCCCCTTCCCCAAACACTTCCCTCACTCCTCCGAACCCCTCCACAGCCTGCCCTAACCCCCTTCCCCCCACCCTCTCCCCCCCCTCCCCGCCCCCCCCCCACCCCCTCCCTCACCCGGCTGGCTGTGCAGTGCGCTGATGAGCGCCAGTGCCGCCGCCCTCAGCGCCGCCGGCTCCGGCGTGTCACCCAGGAACAGCGCCACAACAGCCTGCCGCACAGCACTGCCCTCGCCGCCGCCGCCGCCGCCGCCGCCGCCGCCGCCCCCTCCGTACGGCTGGCCGGTGTGGGAGGAGGAGCCGTACGAGTCGCGAGTGCCGCGCCGCTGCTCATAGCCCCCGCCGCCGCCTCCAGCACCCCCCGCCTGCTGCTGCTGTTGGCCGTAGCCGCTGTCGTAGCCGCCGCTGCGGCCTCCGTACCCGCCGCCCCCGCCCGCAGTGCCGTACCCTCCTCCCGCCCTGCCTCCCTGCCCCCCCATCACGCCTCCCCCTCCTCCTGCCCCCATGTTGTAGCTGCCGTAGCCGCCGTCCAGCTCCCTCACGCCCGCGGCCGTCAGCAGCTTGCCCACATTCAGGGTGACGTAGGTGCCCACCGTGCCCGCCTCCGCGCCCCCCAGCTGCAGGTGCTGCTGCATCGCGTTCAGCACCCCACCTCCGCCTCCTCCTCCTCCTCCGGGTGTGGGGATGGCCTTTTTGAACACGTGCAGCACGGCGCTGCTGGACTCGGCCGACACCATGCGCGCCAGCCCGCCCAGCCGCCCCGGGTCGAATCCCGCCTCGGGCGGCAGCGCCTCACCCAGCGCGCGGCCCAGCACCGGCAGGCGCACGCAGTGGGCGCGGCCGGCGAAGGAGCGGGTGCGGGCGGCCAGGTGGGAGGCGGCGGTGCGGCGGACCAGGTCGGCGGCGCGGGGGCCGGCGAAGGCGATCTCCGCGTAGCGCTGGGGTGGGGCGGGGAGGAGACAGGAGGGGGGAAGTGGAAAGATGGGAGGTTGATGGTGAGGGCAGGATGTGGTGGTGTTGGTGGTGGCGGTGGTGCAAGGCAGGCCTTGACTGCAGTCCAATCGGGACCTACCCAACTGCAATCCCTCGCCTGCTATCACAAGTGAAGTCCTTGCCCCTCCTCCCCTCTCAATGATGATGATGGAAGCGCCACTCTCACCCCACCCGGCCCCCCCTCTCCCCCTCCACCCCTGCACTCACAATGAGCGCCTCCACCACGCACTCCCTCAGCGCGTCCAGATCCAACACAGCCACCGGGTCGGAACACTCCTCAGCAGCAGCCGCAGCAGCCGCGGCAGCAGCCGCAGCAGCAGCCGCAGCCGCCCTGCCGCCGCCGCCGCCGCCACCTCCACCGGGCGCGGACTCGGGCATGGGCTCCGCGCCCCACTCGCCCAGCTCCCCAGCCGGCTCATCCGCCAGCAGCGCCGCCGCGCTGCCGCTGCCGCCGCCGCCGCCGGCACCACCCTCAGCGCCGCCGCCCTCCGCCGCCGCGTCCGCCGCCGCCGCCGCCGCCTGCGCCGCCCTGTCCTCCAGCTCCCGCTGCAGCTCCTCGGGCGCCAGCACTCGGAACACGCCCTTGCTCACACGCTCCTTGAGCCGCGTCAGCAGGGGGCCCACGCCCCAGCCCGGCCCCGTCAACAAGCCGCCGTTGGGCCCCGCCGCCTCGCGCACCTCCGCCGCCAGTGCCGGCAGCGCCAGCCGGAAGCGCAGCGGGTCGTAGTCGCCGGGCGGGCCTCGCGGCAGTCCGCCGCCGCCGCCGCCGCCGCGCCCCGCCTCCACCAGCGCCAGCGCGGCGGCCAGCGCCAGCTGCTCGCCTGCGGAGCCGGGGCCGCCGCCGGGGCCGCCGCCGAACACGGCGCGGCAGTAGGTGTGCAGCAGGTCGGGGCGCAGCGGCCAGCCCACACGCCCACCCTGCTGCTGCTGCTGCTGGCCGCTGCCGCTGTACTGGTGCTGCTGCTGGTGGTGGTGGTGGTGGTGGGAGTGGCCGGAGTAGGGCTGTCCGTGGCCGTGGCCGTGGCCGCCGTGGGAGTGCCCGTGCCCGTGTCCGCCCGCCTCCTCGCCCTCCCCCTCCGCCCCGCCCTCCTCCCCGCCGCCCTCCTCCACCGCCACCGCCACCATGCCCAGCTCCGCCAGCTCGCCGCCGTCCGCGTCGTCCAGCAGGCAGGCAGCCGAGCCGCTGAGGGGCGGGTGGGGGTGGGGGTGGGGGTGGGGGTGGGGGAGCGGGTAGGCGACGGGCCGCTTGGCTGGGGAGTGGGCCTGTGGGGAGTGGGCGGTGTGGTGCTGCAGCAGCGCCGCGAAGGCCAGCTTGACGCCGGCCGGGGTCAGCTGCAGGCAGGCGTCCTCGCACACCACCGCCGACAGATCCGGCGGGGCGGCGCCGCCGCGGCCGCCCTCCTGCTCGCCGCCGCCGCGGTGCTCCATGCGGGACGTCCAGGCAGCGGCCAGGTAGCTCTCTGGGGGAGGAGGCGTGGGGAGTGGGGTAAGGAGGGGGGAGTGGGGCGGTGGGGCAGAGGCGTGTGGGTGGTGGCGGGTGTGTGCCAGGGACCCCATGGCGTGTCTGCGGTAGACAGCCCACACTAGCGGGAGGCAACGCACCGCGTGTTGACGGGCGTGTGTCATTGTTGCACACGCACACACACGCACACGCACACACGATCGCACGCACGCACGTACTCCGGCGTCCCGGGCGTCCTGGGCGCCAGGGGACCTCTCCCAGCCCCACTGCGGGCGAGTCCACTCCCCGTACCGCCAGGCCCCTGACACTGACTCAGCACCCGCCTACCCCCATGCCCCAGCGCACCAAATGCCGCCCCTCGCGCGCCCAGTGCCCCGTCCCTCCTACCGCGCCCCTGCTCCTCCCCTCCCCCTACCCTCCCCCCCCCCCGCGCCCTGCACCCACCCGCCTCCTGCACGGGCGCTGTGAAGAGGTCGCCGGCGCGCATGTCCAGTGTCTGGCGCGACACGATGTACCCGGCCTGGGAGGGGGCAAGGGGGAGGGAGGGGAGCGGGCGGTGAGGCCAGGGCGGGGGAGCCTAGGGCGTGTGCTGTGGGGGTCGGAGTCGGGGCGACAAGGGAGGAGACAGCTCGCCGGTGGAGCTTGCCGTGTGTGTGTGTAGATACAGGACGGGAGAGGGGGAGGGCCAGCTGGGAGGCTGGGGGGCTGCAGGGGTGGGAAGTCGCAGCTCGGCCGTCCTAGTCCACACCAAAACCCTCCAGTGTTCCAGATGTTTGCAGGAATGCAAGCGACATCGATATATTTCGAGTAGTGATTTTAGCATGGTCCATGACAGCGCGGGAGCAAGAGCCGGTCGCCCATCACTTGCCAGCTTGTTTCGCGCCCAGGTTAGTGGCGATTCCGCCGCCGGCCACGCCCGATCAATGAGCTCTTTGATAGCATCCTTTCCCGCTGCCATGAGGGCTGCAGTGTCGAGCTCCACAGTGGGCGCCTGCGAATCCCGCTCCCTGAGCACGAAACACCGGTCCTGGGCCAGCGTGTCCTCAATGTCCAGCCCAAGCGTCGATCCCATGGTTGCAAGCGCATCCGCGAGCTCGGGAAGGGGCAGCCGGTAGCCTGACTCTGTGAGCAGTCGCAAACACGCGTGTGCGCGAAGTTTGGACTGCGCATCGCCGCTCCTCCATGTCACATTGCCGTAAATGTTTAGCGCGGCGCTCATTCTAATGCTTCCGACCTACGAAATGCCTACTGCAGGCCGGTTCCTGGCGACACTAGAATTGCTATGTCTAGCGCACAGCCCTCATAGTTTGACGCCGGGCCATAATATTGCACTGAACGCCGGCTGGTTGCGCTCTAAGCACCAGTCAGTGCAATGGACGGGCGAAAGGGCCGCGCTGGCCTGGTCTGCATGGGCGGGCGCCTAACCTAGCACGCCACGGTCGGCTGGTTCCTAAAACCCTGCCAGGGTCGCACACGCACATAGGCGGCTCAGTAAAATGCTGCATGTGGGTTCGGGAGGACGGTGAAATGCCCGCCAGCGCCCTGGACCTGAGCCAGAAGAAAGTTATGTCGGGCTACATGTGTGGATGGGAGCCGTCCAGTACGGGGCACCGGTTTCCTGAAATGCCCGAAGCCCGTGTCAACGAGTTTAGCCCTTTGCACTATGATCTAAGACGCCAAAAGCCCTTGTCTTAAGGCAGCCCCCCCCCCCTCCCCCGGCCTGTGCACCGGCCAGTGAACCCACGAGTGAACCTGCCTATGAGCAGCAGGGAGCAGCCGGCCGCGCTCACTGCCGTGTATGGCAGCGGTGTGGCCCACCTCTCATCCGATTCCTCCGGCAGGTGCATCACTACTGCCGGACTGCTGGTAGTGCTGGGCGCCCCCTCGGTTTCATGCCCACTGGTGCCCGCTGGCAGGGGGCAGCCATACCTGCTGTGCCTCCGCACGGCCCCTGGTCTGCGTTTGCACGTCAATAACGGCCCCTGGTGGACCTGCAGCAGACCTGCTGCAGGCGACCGCCCTGGTTCGGGGGGAGAGCGGGGCGGCGTGTTGTCGTGCTGAGGTCGCTGTGCCTGGCAGTGCGGTGCGGCGCTGCCCGGTGCGGCGCTGCTCGGTGCGGCTGGGGCGTGTGAAGGGGCTGGCAAGCGGATGTTGACAGGGGCGGGGCGAGGGAGGTTGAGGCTGCGTGGCGCAGCACGCCACACCGTATTGCGATCAGCGGCATGTCTGTGGCCGGGCGACCCGGCAATCGCGCTTACCGTTTACGCGGGCAACTTTGTTCGGTCGGCCTCTATTTCCCAGAGCTCAGCCACGCGAGGGCGCAGCATTTCCCAGGACTGACAGTGCATTATGGGCTGGGGGAGTAGGGTAGTTCCAGCTGCATGCCAGGGAGAAGCGACGTGGGCGGAACCCTGTGCCACGTTCCGAAACGCGGGAGCGGGGGGGACCCGTGACGCGACCGCTGGCAGGCCTGCGCGGGCCTCACCGGCGCTGCAGCTCCGCAGTACCCCGGCCAACGTGTTTGCTGGAACCTTTGTGCAGTCGCCAAAACAGCATTGAGGGGTCTGAGGGAGCCGAGCCGAATTGCATTTCACGGGCCCGATCGTGCGGGGCCTTTTGGAGTCTTTCAGTCGGGGCGTCACGGAAGGACCCACAGTCTTTTCCCAGTCATAGCTGATACTTAAACATACAATTTAGCACACTTGTGAGATAAAGCCTCGAGAGCTCTCTTGCGCAGAGCCTGCTCCGCTGCGGGCAGGCAGCATTCTCGGTCTTCTCTGGAAGCAGGAGGTTTCAAGCGTCATACTGATAAGATAAAGTAGCTGCAATGTCGGGCCGAGGTCGCGGCGGTGAGGAGACGCGCAGAATGGTTAGCCGATTCCATGGACCAGAACTGCAATATCGGCTTTGCAACGACAGGCGGTGGAGGCTACGGTGGAGGCGGGGGCTATGGAGGCGGTGGAGGAGGTGGGTGTATAGAGAGCTCAGACAGATAGAATCGGCCTGCTGGTGGCATTGCCTGGTTGGGGCCAAGGGCCACGGAGTGTGCTGCAGGTCGCGATTAAGTTTTGCATGTCCATATTATCAGTTGCCTCGGCAGCCTTTGCGCCGTCTTGGGGATTGCTCAGGGCGGTCGGCACAAGCCCTTGTCGCAGCAGCGTTGCATGCGACTTCAGCCGTCAGCTGCCAGTGCATTGAAGGAGTGCAGGTCGCGCCCGCGAGCTTAGCTGGGTTTTGGGCGTAGCAAGGTGCCTGAGAGCCGAGCGCCCCGTGGGTTGACGTCGGTTGCCCCGCGGCAGAGCGCACTCGGCCTCGGCGCGTAGGCCTGCTGTCGCTCGGTGTGTTGCAGACAGCTGCAGACCGGCAGCAAGGCGGTCAGGAGCAGCCGAAGAAAGGCGGCGGCGGGGCGGCGTTCGCGGGCGCGCGCGCGGCCGGGATCCTATCCTGGGCGCGCGCAGTACTGCTGCGCATTGGCCGCTGCAGCGGCGCCCCGGCAGCTCAGCGGTGCCTAAGGGGGAAGGGGCTGGCGGGCGGCAGCAGCAGCAGCAGCAGCAGCAGCAGCAGCGCCTGCGTAGGGGGTGCTGCGGGGCCCGCGGCCAGGCGGATCGGCCCGTCCGACGGCGGTCCCCCTGGGGTCAGGGCCGCCCGCTCCTGCCGCGCCTGTCCGGCCAGGCGGCCTGTTGGACTGGGGCGCGGGGGTGGGTGGGCGCAGCGCGAGGTCGCACCACACACCCCCTCGTCGTGGCATACACACACACGGCACCCATGCTAAGCACACTCCCTGCTGAGTTCCTGACTGCCCCCACATGCCCCGTCCTGCCCCCATTCAACTGCTGCAGGCGGCCGTGGCGGCGGCGGCGGTGACCGCGGCGGCGGCGGATACGGCGGCGGCGGTCGCGGCGGTGGTGGCGGTGGTGGCTATGGCGGTGGCGGTGGCGGCGGTGGTCGTGGAGGGGGCGGTGGCGGTGGCTACGGCGGTGGCGGCGGACGCGGAGGTGTGTGCGTGTGCGTACGTTAGCAGAGCACAAAAGGAGAGCGGATGTGTGCTGCGGGTGGGCGCGCACTGCGGGTGCTTATGCCGCGACCCGTTGCCCTGCCCGCCGCAAATCATCACCACCACCACACACACACGCGCGCGCAGGCGGTGGCGGCGGCGGTGGCGGCGGTGTGGTGTCTCCGGCGCAGGCGGCGGCCTCGCTGGACGCCATCCTCAAGTCCGCCAAGTCCCTCACCGCACCCGTCAAGGTGGGATGTGGGGTGGGGGGGTGCAGCAAGGGGTAGAGGGAGGGAGGCAATGTGTGCTTGTATGGGCGGGTATGTGTGTGGTCAAGCTGATGTGGGTCGGGGTGCGCTTCCGTGCCGTCCTCACCGCTAGCCGCCTGTGCCGCTCTGCCGCCCACCTCACCCTTCCCACTCCTCCTCCCTGCCTCCCCCACCGCACCCACCACCATTTCCACCCCTCGCTGTCCAGGTGGAGACCACCGCCGACGGCCGGCCGCTGGGCATCACTCGGCGGCCCAGTGCGGGCAGTGTGGGCAAGGCGGTGGCGCTGCTGGCCAACTACTTCGCACTGGCCACCACACCCGCCTTCCCGGGCCAGGTGAGCAGGCGGGGGGGGGGGGGGAGGCAGGGGGCGGAGGAGGGGGGCGGAGGGCGGAATGAGGGAGGCACTGGAGGAAGGAGGGGGGCGGAGGGAGCAGACGGGCGTTGCTGCGGGCCACCTTTGCTCTTTGGCTGTGTGCGCCTCCCAACCCCCGACGTGGTACCGTACTAGTGTTACAGTTGGTCCCCTCCCCGCCTGCTCCGGCTCCCCCCTCACTCCCTCACTCCTCCCCAGGCCTACCACTATGATGTGGAGATCCGCTCCGTTGAGACCCCCGGAGGTGAGTGCGCGCGTGCGTGTGTGTGTGTGTGTGTGTGTGTGTGTGTGTGTGTGTGTGTGTGTATGTGGGGTGCATGTGTAGTTGTTGTTGTGGAGGGGGGCTGGTGGTGGTGGTGGATGTCGTGTGGGGTGCGCGGCCTGCACTGGACCAGCCGAGGACGGGAGCAGCTGGATGTGGGTCGGACCAGTGGGACCAGTGGGACCAGTCGGACGACTAGGAGCAGCCGCTGTCGTCGTCATCCTCATCCTGCCAACCCTGACGTAGGTGGTGGTGGTGGCGGCCGCGGCGGCGGCCGGGGCGGCGGCCGTGGCGGCGGCCGCGGCGGCCGTGGCGGCGCCGCCCCCGCGCCCGCCACTGCCGAGGAGTCTGCCGGCGCGCCTGCCGCCGAGGCGGGCGGTGAGGACCTGCCGCCGCGCCTGGCACACCGCGTGATGGCGTCGGCGGCGGCGGCGCACGGCTGGCCGGCGGGGGCGTGGCGCTTCGACGGCCGCAAGAACCTGTTCCTGCCGGGAGAGGTGAGAGGGGGGGAATGAGTGGGGGTTGAGGGGAGCACCGTAGACCGTAGGTGTTTGGTGGTGGGCACGCAACCCGGCCCCGCAATGCATTAGCTTACCGCCTCTCCCACCGAGACACCCATCATCGCCCTCCTACCATTCCGCCTGGCACTGACAGCCTCCCTCCCATCTCCCACCTCCCTCCGCTCCTCCTCCTCTCCTCCCTCGCCGCCCGCAGCTTCTGCCGCGCGAGGTGCGGGAGTGGCCTGTGACGCTCAAGCCGCGCGAGGGCGACAAGAGTGAGCGCGACAAGGGCTTCGTGGTGACCACCAAGTGGGCGGCGTGTGTGGGGCTGACGCAGCTGCAGGACTACCTGGCCAGGCGGCAGCAGACGGCGCCGCGCGACGCCATGCAGGTGAGGAGTGGGTGTGTATGTAGGGGTGTGTGTGGGGGGTGGGGTGGGGTGTGAGTGTTGGGGCCGTGATAGGCAAATCCCCTGGGGGCTTGTTGTTATGCCCATGTGCGTGGGGTGTGTGGGATGGTGGTGCGGATGGGCCGTGCGATGTGTGTCCTTGTTGGGTGTGGCCTGGGGGTAGGAGTGCGGGCCAGAGGAGTCGCACCGTGGCACCACTAAACCACCACAGGCCTGTCACTGAGTCGCCCTCCACCTCCCACCCCGCCCCTCCCCCATCTCTCCCTCCTCTCCCTGCAGGTGTTGGACATTGTGATCCGGCACGCCTTCGCGATCGACCCGCGCTGCACCGTGGTGGGCCGCGGCTTCTACTACGGCGGGGAGGGCGTCATGCCGCTGGGGGGCGGCGCGGAGGTGTGGAGTGGATTCCAGCAGGTGAGGGTAGCGGCAGGGGGTTGGGGGGGGGGGAGGAGGGGGCAGGGGGAGGGTGGTGGGCAGGGGGAGGGCAAGGGGAAGTAGGGGGGAGGGGGCGTGGCGTTGTTGGGCTGGCAGGAGTAGTTCGGGCGGGTGAGGGGTGAGGCGATGTGCGGGAGGACGGGTTTGTGTGGGCTGGGGGTTTGCACGTTTTTGCACATTCAGGTCGTCACATGCGATTGTTGAGTGCAATCGTTTGTCTGCGGCTGACTGCCCCCTCCTCCCTCCCTCGTCCTCCCCCAACCCCCACCTCCTCCCCGCAGTCCTTCAAGGCGGTCCAGGCCGGCCTCACACTCAACCTGGACTCCTCCTTCGCCGCCTTCATGTCCGCCCGCCCGCTGCCCGAGCTGCTGGCGGAGGGCGCGGGCGTGCGCGGCGGCCCGGCGCAGCTGGCGGCCGCCGACCCGCACCGGCTGAGGGCGGCGGCGCGGGGGCTGGCGGGATTCAAGGCGAGTGGGTGGGATTTGGGAGGCGGTGAGGGTAAGGGCAGAGATTTGGGCATACTGGGGAGGAAAGCTGGGTGGTAAATAGAGGGCTTAAACGGCCACGGGTTGGGAGTGCTGGAACTTGACTGTGTGCCGTTCACATAGTCCTCCTCCTCACCCACCCACCCACCAGCCTCCACACACCCACATCCACACATCCACACACGTACACACAGGTGGAGTTCCCCATGCCCGGCGGCCGCGCGCGGCGCAAGGCGCTGGTGGGCCTGAGCGAGCAGGGCGCCGACCGCACCATGTTCATGAACGAGAAGGAGGGGCGGTGAGAGCGGCCCCGGGGGGGGGGATCTCAGGGGGGGGTTCATTGTGTGTTAAGATGTAATATCCTCATTGCCTCATCCCTCGCCACAACGCGGCCCCACTACAGTACTGCCGCTAAATGCTGCCCTCTTAACCACTACTGCAACCCCCCGCAACCCCCCGGCCCCCGCCCCGCCCCCCCCAGTGAGATGTCGGTGGCCGAGTACTTCCGCTCCACGGGCCGCCCGCTGCGCCACCCCGGCCTGCCCTGCGCCAACGTGGGCGACCGCCGCCGCGCCGTGTTCATTCCCGTGGAGCTGTGCACGTGAGCGTGAGGGGGGGCAGGGCGACTGTGCGTGTGGCTATTGTGGGAGGGAGGGACAGAGAGTCTGATCACGAGCGGCTGCTACAACCTTCACCCTCCAACTCGCCCATTTCTCCCCTCCTCCCCTCCCCCTGCCCCCACCCACCCCCCCTAGTGTGGTTGCTGGCCAGCGGCGCATGAAGCTGGACGCCACGCAGTCGGCCGGCATGATCACCGCCGCCAAACAGGACCCGGCAGTCAAGAAGGAGGCATGCGACAAGCAGGTGGGGTTGGGGTAGGGTGGCTGGGTAGCGGGGAGTGTTTCCAACTACGGTGTCGCATAAGAAAGCAAAGAGACCTATCTCCAGGCTCCCGGAGGCGCCATTCCCGTCTGTGGCTGCAACGCATTCCCCCCTACCTGCCCTACTCAATGCCTGGAACCTTCACCCACCCAGTATTCAACGTTCAATCTTGTTGGGTCCTGCAACCCGCCCTCCCTGCCCTCCCTCCCTGCCCTCCCTCCCTGCCTTCCCCTGCAGGCCAAGCGGGTGGCTGAGGCTCTGGCGGCGGGCGGCACGGACAGGTGCTGGGGCCTGAAGCTGGCCACTGGCATGCTGCCGGTGCAGGGCCGCGTGCTGCCCAACCCGGTGCTGCAGTACGGCGACCCGCAGGCCTTCGACGCGGGGCCGCTGGGCAGCTGGAACCTGCGGTGAGGGGGGCGGGAGGAGCGCGGGGGGTAGGCCGGGGCCCAAGGAAATGCGGGGCGGGGGTAGGGGGGCCGGGGTGGTTTCACCAGGTTTTTTGGACGTGCAGGCCTGCAAGCCCAGCCCGTGTACAGCCACCCATCCCGTGTTCCCTGCCCGCTTCTCTCGCCAGCCACCACTACATCCCACTCCCTCACACCCAAACCCACGTTCCTTCCACCTCCCACCCTCCCACCCACACCTCCACCCCAGCAATGTCAAGTTTGTGGACCCGCGCGCTCTGGACTCCTGGGGCGTCGCCGTCATGATGAACCAGGCGGTGGGTGGGGGTGGGAGAGGGGGGGGGAAGGGTCACACGCACGAGGTCGAGGTGACCCACACATCTCACACGGACCCCGGCACTTCATACTTTGTGATGCAGTCACTCCCCCCACCACCACCACCCCCGCTCCCTTTCCTGACACCTTTCCCACCCCTCCTCTCCCCTCCCCCCTCCCGCCCCCCCTCCCTGCCAGGACGTGGACTTTGACGGCGACAACAGCCTGTGGCAGTTCCTGGAGGACCTCACCGGCGGCATGATCCGCTGCGGCATGCGCGTGGCCAGCCCCGTCACCGCAGCCAGCACAGACAGCCCGCCCGTGGAGTTTGGCGGCATGCCGGGCGGCGGCGGCCGCGGCGGCGGGCGCGGCATCGAGGCCACCATGCGCGCGGCGGCGGACGCGGCGGCGGCGCGGTACAAGAAGCCGGCGCAGCTGGTGCTGGTGGTGCTGCCGGAGAAGGTGCGTCGGGGGCTGATTACGGGTTTGTGCTGTCCTGCTTCAAACTTGTCATCACTCCCACGTTTCCCCCCCTTTTCTCCACCCGCTCCCACACACCCCGCCTTCTCCAAACACGCCCTTCAGTTCTTAAATAATAATGCATGTAACCCCCCCCCTCCACGCGCACAGACCGCGGACGAGTACCGGGAGGTGAAGCGCGTGTCGGACATTGAGCTGGGCATACCCAGCCAGGTGGTGGTGGCGTCCAAGGTGAGGGAGGGGGTTAAGGCAGGTGAGGGGAGGAGGGTGCCGCCGGGGGGTGGCACGGCGCAACCCGCCGCAACCCGCGGCATGTGTCCCTGCATTGCTGCTGCTCCACCGGTGGATGGGCCGCTACACCCACATCCACCCATCTGACCACCCGCCCCACATCCACCCCACATCCACCCCACCTACCCCCCACCACGCCGCTCCACCCCCCCTACCACCAGGCGCGTGTGGGCTACCGCGCGCACAAGGGCGGCGGCCCGCAGTACTGCGCCAATGTGGCCATGAAGATCAACAACAAGCTGGGCGGAGTCAACGTGCAGCTCAGCGGCGGACTGCGGTAAGAGCGGGCGGGCGGCGGGCAGGGAGGCGGGAAGAAAGGAGCGGGGGGTGGGAGCCTGCTTGCCTGCGGTTTTCTGTTCGCCCTCCCCACCGCCACAACCCATTTCCCGCCTGAAACACTGTCACGCCCATCCTCCCCTTCACCAACCTTCACCAACCACCGCTCCTCCCCCTGCGCAACAGCAACATGCCGGTGCTGGGCGGCGCGGGCGCCGTGCCCTTCATGGTGCTGGGCGCCGACGTGACGCACCCCACCGGCGCCGCGGCGCGCGCCGACAGCCGCGACCCCTCCGTGGCGGCCGTGGTGGCCAGCCTGGACGCCAGCCTGGGCCGCTGGGCCAGCCGCGTGCTGCTGCAGGCGGGGCGGCAGGAGGTGATCACGGGCATGTGCGGCGCCACAAAGGAGCTGCTGCTGGAGTTCTACAGGGCAAACAAGTGAGAGGGGGAGGGGGAGGGGGAGGGGGGGGGCGTTGTGTGTGGAGGGGAGGGAGGGGTGTTTAACGCGAAATCGGTTTGCCTTGGTCCTGAGGGTTGTTTCTATGAAATATCGTTTCTATGAAATATCAAAGCAGGGTGGGCTGCTAAGACTGCGGGGCCAGGTTCAGTTCAGGCGTGGGGCTGCTGCTGCGCTGTGCGCCCCTGGCCCCTCACCCAACGCCCGTGGCCCTCTGACCCCCGCCTCCCCCTTGTCCGCCACCCCCACCCGCACCCCCCTCCACAGGCAGGTCAAGCCGCAGCGGCTGGTCATGTACCGCGACGGCGTGTCGGAGGGCCAGTTCGAGCAGGTGGGGCGGGCGCACATGTTCACGTGCCTGTGCGTGTGTGTTTGTGCGTGTTTGCCTGACCGCGCACACTCCGTCCTCCAGCCATCCCGCTCCCTGTCAACTCCTCTCGCTCCCGCACCCAAAAGTACGCACGTCAAACCCCTCTCAACCCCCGCGCATGTTCTCTCTGTGCCGCTGGATGTCGGCACTCTCATGTTTACTACAAACCGTTCGCACGAATGGCCAACGCCCGGCTTCCTGACCTTCCTCCTCCCCAGGTCCTGGCTGAGGAGTACACGGCCCTGCGCCGCGCCTGCCGCGAGCTGGAGGAGGGCTACCGGCCCGCCATCACCTTCGTGGTGGTGCAGAAGCGCCACAACACCCGCCTGCTGCCCAGCGACCGAGCCGCGTCCGACCAGAAGTGAGCGGCTGGGGGAGGGGGTGTAGATACCAGCCCAAACTAAACCAGAACCAACGAAAATGAGCGGAGCACAGGCAGAGGCGTTAGTTGCAAGCGATAATACTTATGGGGTGGGGGCCGAGGCGTCGTGGAGCAGCAGGGCGAGCGGCGCCGGCGATACATGTCGCCGCCTGGGCTCGGTGGCGCGCACAACAGCACAGGACAGGCACGCGGACGCGACAAGCAAAACCCACGGGGGGGGGGGTAGATACCAGCCCAACCTCAACCGAAGCCCATGCAGTAGAGCGAGGAGGAGAGCGTGGCCTATGCTTGACAAGGGAGCATGTGGGGGCGTGTGTGGGCGTGTGTGCATGTGCGGATCCACGCTGCCTTCCACTCCTCCCTGCTCCTCCCGCACGCTTACTCCCTCCCTTCACCCTCCTCCTCTCGCCCTCCCGCTGCCTCCCCCACCCCCCAGGGGCAACGTGGTTCCGGGCACTGTGGTGGACAGCGGCATCACCGCCCCGGACGGCTTCGACTTCTACCTCAACAGCCACGCCGGGCTGCAGGTGCGGGGTGGGGGGCAGGCAGGGGCGGGCAGGGGCGCGTGTGCGTGTGAGCATTGAGCGACGCTTGACTGCGTACCCCCCACCTCCGCATGCCCTGCACACGCACACACCCTGTTTACGCACCCTCCACCCCCTCACCCTGCTCCCTCCACCACCTCCTCCCACCCCCACCCCCACCCACCCCAGGGCACCAACAAGCCCGCCCACTACCACGTGCTGGTGGACGAGATCGGCTTCGGCGCCGACGGCATCCAGCTGCTCACCTACTGGCTGTGCTACCTCTACCAGCGCACAACAAAGTGAGCCAGGCGGGCTGGGGGGGGGGGGGGAGGGGCTAGGAGGGGAGCAGAGGGTTTGGATGGACAGAGGGGGAGCAGAGGGGCGAGGGAGAGGGAGGGAGCGGAAGCCATCCAGGGGCGGCGTGGATGCGTGGGAAGGGCAGCAGTGTGGAGGTTGCGCACTCACAGCGCTCACCTGCGTGGCATGTGCCCGTGGGGGGGTCCGCAACCACCCTCCCTCCTCCTCTGGAGGCGCCCCTCCCTTGCAAATCACGCAACACGCACATCTCCCTCACATTCACACGCAAACCTAACGCACCCACATCCGCCCCTCCCCCCTCCTCAGGTCGGTCAGCTACTGCCCGCCCGCCTACTACGCCGACCGCGCCGCCTTCCGCGGCCGCACGCTGCTGGTGAGAGAGGGGGTGTGGGAGGGGTGAGAGGGGGTGTGGGAAGGGGTGAGAGGGTGGAAGGGTGAAGAGGCATCGGGAGGGTGGTGGGTTTGCCACGTATGTGCTGCCTCCCCAGGCCGCCACGTCACAAGACCCTCAGCGCAGGTCACGCACGCATTCATCCACCCAACCTCCCCCCTCCCTTCACCCCCCCCCCCACCCGCGCAGGCCGCCTCCTCCTCCGCCTCGGACAGCGCCTCCGAGACCGCCTCCCGCAGCGGCCGCGGCGCAGGCGCGGCTGAGGGCGGCGCCAGCGCCCCGCCCACCTTCGCAGGCATCCACCGCAACCTGACCAACGTGCTGTACTTCATGTAGAGAGAGAGCGCTGGAGCGCACAGCACGAGCGGCGGCGACTTGCGGGGTGTCTTTGTGGGGGCTGGAGTGAGGGGGGATGAGGGGAAGAGGGCGGAGGGAGGCCGGGTCGAGGCAGTGGGCGGCAGCAGTTGCCTGCTGCCGCGGATGTGGGTGTGGTAGTCAGAGACGGCAGTTGGCGACATGTGCAAGCGGCGGATGCTGTTGTGCATCTCGTCAGACATCCGGGGGGAGGCTGCGGCAGTAGTGTTGTGTTTCGGTTGCGGCCCTTAGGGCTGGGTCCCGGCATGAGTCAGCAGCAGTAGTGCCTCATAGATGGCCGCATGAGGTCGGCGCGGGAGAGGCGGAAGTTGTGCTGCGAGGTGGATATGATATGAAGGTAACAGGATCAACCAGGTAATCAAGCGACTAGGAGGACATTGCGGCGGATGTCCGGACAGGGGCTGTGCGGGCGGCAGCGGCGATGGTGACGGTGGTGGAAGCTGACGCAATGTAGGCGGCGGGCGCAGCTGCACACCTGCTCGGACGGGATGTGGTGTGCCGGACTGGCCGAAGTTGGGATGTGCGGGTCATGCGGACGCGGTGTGGCCGTGTGGGGAATGCGGGCGATGCAGGGAGAAAGCGGGTGCTGAGACGTTGTTGCCGTGAGTAGTCAGCCAGCCGCGGCAGGTGTGCACGGCGCGTGCTGAGGCGTGTGCGAAAGGACCATGTCGACAAACACATAAAACGTATTGTAATTGCATCACAGTTGAATCGCCAAGACGCCTGAAGCACACCGGTACGCGTCACAGCCATTGCAGCGCCGCTTGGCTCTCTAGAACCTGCCCGCACCATCCGAGTTGATCACGGCCACACACTGAAACACCACAGCCACCACCACACTCGATCCGCCCTGATCCGCCAGCTGGTGCCGTGTTACGACGCCCGAGGTCCGGGCTGCTAGGCTGTGGTGGCCGCACCACAGCGCACCAAAGGTGCGGTGGTCATGCTTCAAGCCGCAACTCCCCCCCTGCCTCCCCCCAGCCGCCCCCCCCCGCCGCTACAGCCCCGCCGACAGGAAGGACGCGATCATGTCCTGAAGGTGGTCGCGCGCCGCCCGCAGCTGCTGCGCGCTGACGGGGCCGGGCGGCAGCTGCGGGATGGCGCTGTGGGGCGGGCACACAGGTAGGAAGGGGGGGTTGCAAGGATGTTTGGAAAAGAGTGCACTGAAGACTGCAGACGAAGTCGTCGGGGGAGGGGGGCACATAGGTGGGGCCAACACAGGTGGGAGAACTCAGCGCACGCACACACACAGCACCAGGCGGACCGCGCCAACCCCATCTCCAGTCGCCAGTCCACGGTATCCCCACGCAACGCCCCACCAGGCCACCACACTCACACCCCGCCCCCCCCCCCCGCCCTGCCGGCCCCACCTCCGTGGCACGCCCAGCTCCGCCGCGTCCTCCACCAGCTGCCCGTACGCCTCCGCCCAGCGCTCCAGCACCTCGGCCGACACGCCGCCCGCAGCCGCAGCCGCACCGGCCGCACCGGCCGCGGCGGGGTGAGGCGCGGACACGCCGTTGGGGGTGCCGTTCAGGGCGGGGCTGTGCGGCATGGGGTGTTGCACACCAGGGGGCAGGGGCATCAGGACGGAAGGTGTCAGCTCTGCTTAGTCAGGCCCAGGCTACTTGTGACCCCCCGCCCTTGCCAGATGCTATGCTTCCCCGAGCCCACCCCCCAGCCCCCACTGGCCCCCGCCCCCACTGGCCCCAGCCCTCCCCCCCCCCGCACTCACAGGAGGTCCATCTCGCGCAGGGCCGGCCCCGGGTACCGCGCCGCCACTGCAGCCGGGTCGGCGTCGGCGGCCAGCACCCCAGGCCCGGACCCAGCCGCCTGCTGCTGCTGCTGCTGCTGCTGCTGCGGTGTGGCACCTGCTGCGGCTGCGGCGGTTGCTGCGCCGTCGGCGGCCGCGACGCCGTTGGCGGCTGGGGCCAGCGGCTTGTGGCCGACCAGGGCGTAGAAGGCGTCGGGCCGCGGCGGGAGGGCCGCTGGTGCTGCTGCTGGTGTGGTGGTGTCGGCGGGCGGGGGGTCAGTGACGGCCACGACCTCCCGCGGGCTGATGCCGGCAGCCATGAACAAACTGTCGGGGAGTGGGCAGGCGGGCAGGGGCGCGGGAGATGGTCGCAGGTGGATTGTCAGCGCCTGATGAGAGGAGCCAGCGGCAGCAGCCGTGTACCGCCGTAAGCAGGTGGTCGCACGGCTGCATGAGGGGCGCGTGCGTGGGGTGGGGGGCTTGGGATTGCCTGGCCCAACTACATTTTCCCTGCCGCGCACCCTCACCAATAACCAACACGGCCCTTCCCCGGGGGAGGACAATTGGGACCTATTTCGTTGGGCCCGGGCATGCAACCCCCCCTGCTGTTCCTACTGGACGTCGGCACTTAATACTAGTGACTTAATTGCTCCGTCCTCCACATCTTCGGCTACCGCCTCCCCCCAAAACACATACACACACACAGACACACACACCCCACTTGTTCCGTTTGTTTATGTTCAACACACGCCACTCACTCCTCCATCAGCTGCAGCCGCTGTGGGCCGCTGCGCCCCAGCCAGCCCGCCGCCGCCCGCTCCCTCCAGCAGGCGTCACTGAACGCCACCACCACCACCCCGCCCGGAGCCAGTACCCGGGCCACCTCTGCCAACACCCATTCCTGTGCACAAATGAGCGAGGGGGAGAGCGCGTGACCGTGTGTGCGTGTGCGTGCGTGTGTGAGCGTAGTCTGTTCACAGGCAGCAACAAGCGGGATGACATTCGGCATTGGTTTGGTTTAGTTTGGCTGGTATTCACAATCCCACCCTCCCTCCCTCACCGGCCGTGTGAGGTACTGGATGCCGTTGGCGCACAGCACCGCCGCCACCGACCCACTGGCCAGCAGCGGCAGCCGCGGGCTGGCGTTCAGGTCGGCCGTGAAGGTCCAGCTGCTACTGCCGCCACTGCTGCTGCTACTGCTGCTGCTACTGCCGGCGAAGGCGGGGTTGGCTGCCAGCTCCTCCTCATTGACGCCGTGACCCACCAGCTGCGTGCATGCCACAGAACAAAGGGGAAGAGAGAACGCGCCGGACTGTGTGTCAAGCAGCGTGTATGGGTGAGTGTGTGTGGAGGAAAAAGAAGGAAGCGCCCCCGTGCGAGCTTGGGCTGAACAACCACCGCGGGCCGGATTACTGTGCGTACCACCGGGCGTGCATGCATTAACACACACACACACACACACACACACACACACACACAAGCACACGCACGCACACGCACACACACGCACACACACACACACACACACACACACACACACACACACACAGGTGCTTCGGGTAAGTATGGTCTCGGCTCGGCAGGTCGGTCGGCTGCGGTAAGTATACTCTGAAGGTAATCCGCGGCCGTAATTCTGCATCGCATACACTGTCCTACGCGTAATGTTTTCCTTGTGCTCTTTAACACACACACACACACACACACACACACACACACACACACACACACCTGCAGCCGCCCCGCCTCCTTGAGCTCCAACAGCTCCGGCGGCAGGTGGCTCAGCGCCGCACTGCACAGGTCCAGCACCACCGGCGGCGCCGACGAACGACCGCCGCCGCCGCCGCCGCCACCACTGGGCCCCACCAAGTCCAGCAGCACTCGCCTGTACAGGTCTGCAGGTTGAAGCACGGAACCAAACACACCAGGGCGAAAGTATAGCTGAAACTTTGAGCGGGAAGCGGAGAAAGTATCGGCTGCAGCTGCACATATGGCCGTGTGCACACGCCCTCTTTTGCATTGCGTTCAGTTTAGGTTGGGCTGGTATCTACAACCCCCTCAACCCACCTAGGGACTGCAGTCCCCTGCGTACAGCCCCAGGGCCACTTCCCCTCCCCCCCCCCCCCACCAACCCCCACCCACCCACCCAACCCCCACACATCTCGAGTATTATCGCTCGCAACTAACGCCTCTGCCTGCACTCCCGTTTTCGTTGGTTTTGGTTTAGTTTGGGCTGGTATTTACAACGCCCCCCCACCCACCCCACACACACCAGCTCCCAGTCTCCCCACTCGCCTGTGAGCCGCTGTGCCCACTGCGGGTCCGTGTGGCGGGCCGCCGCCCCCAGCCGCGGCCGGCCGAAGAAGACCTCCGCGGGCGACTCGTCCAGTGTGTGCCGCTCAGCCGGGGTGTACACGGGGGCGGACACTGGGGGGTGGGGGGGGGGAGCGGGCCGGGGCCGGGGGGCGGCAGGTGGGGGCTGTGGCGCAGAGGGTGTCACACGATGTGCACAGCCCTTTGGCGAGGCGGCTCTGCGACTGAGGCCTGCAGCAACAGAGCCCATATGCTGCACAGCCCGATCACCACGTCAGCGCGCACCCCCACACACTCAAGACGCCCGACTGTCATCCATACACACCCAACGCCTCATGCCGCAGCCTTTCGCCTCCCGCAGCCTCTCCCGAGCTCACAACATTCCCCTATCCCTCCATCCCTTCCTCGAGGGGCAACGATTCCCTGAACATCGGGACCTGTGTCAATTCGCTCGGGCATATACCCCATCCCTCCACCCCTCCCTCGGCACTCACCCGCCAGGGGGTCCAGACCCAAATCCACAGCCGCCGACCGCGCCCTCACCCCGCCGCCCGCCCCTGCTGCCCCTGCTCCCGCCGCCGCAATGGACGGCGCCATATCGTCTGGGCCTGGCACGTAACGGCCACCAGCAGCCCCCGAGCCGCTCCCGCCCCCGCCTCCACCGCCGCCGCTGCCGCCCCCGGCCCCGCTGCCGCCGCTTGCTGCCGCTGCTGCTGCCGCGCTGGGGCACCGCCGCCGCCCTGGGCGCTGGCTGGGTGCTGGAGGGGGGTGGGTCCTGACTGGTCCCGAGGGCTGCTGGCGCCCGACCTACATCACGCGGGCGGGCCGGAAGACATGTGCGGGTTGGGAGCGACGTATGCGCCAGTAAGGCGGCGGGGAGGGGGAAGGGGTTCCCGGCTCCCTGCACAACTGCCACCATGGCAGTTGGCCCAGCCGTGGCCTGGTGTCCTGGTGGTCCTTCCCGGCGCCCCACCTTGGCGCTGGAATGGAAGCGAGTGACCACGGAGTTGCTGTAGCTGCTCAACATTGGCCAGGCAGCATCGATGGTAAAGTCGGCGAGCTCGTCGGGAGGATATGTCAAGGGAAATGGGGATGCGCGGACTGTTGCAAGCTGGGCTGGGACTACAGTATTTGCGCTGCTGTTTAACGGTAATACATAAAATGCTCTTACATGCGCCTGCTTAAGGAGTGCGCTCGCCGTGTAAATTAATGGACAACAGCCTGGTATTGCACCTGTCAACCCCATGCAAGGTTTTGTCCATCGCTGCAAAACTTCCAAGTCCCTTCCTCAAAGTCGAAGGCATACTGTGGTGACAGTATAGCAGCCGTGCAGCAGGCCGGTGGACACTTCTCCGGTGCACAGTTTTTGCCTTGCACTTGCAGCTTTGCTGGCTGCTTGTATTTAGCTCCGGGCCCGCATCCCGAGCTTTTTTGACAAAGAATTATATTGAGGTTGATTTGGGCCTGCAAGCGCTAAGGACACGGCGCAAGCTATGAGGGCCAGCCAACTTTGTGGGGGCCAGCCGCTTCGGCAGAGGAAGATGGTGAGCGACTGTGACGGACAGTACAACTGCTATCTGGGCTTACGAGTGGGCCGCTGGATCCGTGCTTTCCAAGCAGTTGTGTGCCCGTGTCGATGTTGGTCGTGTGGCTCGGCGCTCACCATCCATGTGTGCCGCACAGGCGCTCGGCTGCTTGGCTCGGGCCATGGGCCCCGTGCTGCCCGGTGTCAGCTCGGCCCGCGCTGCGCTACTGCGGGCGCCCCGGCCGCTGCACAGCGGCGTGTTTGCCAAGGCGGGGGGTGCGGCTGCGCCCGCTGCCGCTGCGGCGGGCAAGAAGGGCGGCAAGAAGGGCGGTGCCAAGGACGAGGGCGCCGAGGGACGTGAGTGGCAGCGCGGCTGGCGTGACACGGGGTGGGGTTTTGAGGGGGGGTTGAAGCTGGGGGCGGTCCTGGCAGGGGTGTGTTTGTGTGTGGCTCCCCGGTGTAGCAGGCGGTAGCGCCCCGCGAGGTGCCTGTGCGTCACCCCCACACCCGGTTCCTGGCCATCACCCTCCGCTCGTCCTGCACACCCAGCTGCACGCCGCCCCCGTCCCCGCCAACCCACCTCCCTGCCTCCTCCCTCTACCCCCTCCCCCGCTTGGTTCAAAGTTAACCGCTCCCCCGCCCCCCTCCCGCCAGCCTCCGGCCCCTACAGCCCCACCGTGCGCCTGCCCGCCACGGACTTCAGCCTGCGCGCCAACAGCCCGGTGCGCGAGCCGCAGATCCAGGCCTGGTGGGAGGAGCAGGCCGTGTACAGCAGCCTGGCGGAGGGAGGAGCGGGGGTGAGTGACCGGGAGGGGGGAGGGGCAGGGGGGTTGGGGGGTTGGGAGGGAGGGAATGCCGCGGAGATGTGTGTGTTTTGGGAAGGAGGGGTGCGGGGGCTGGGGCCCTGTGGGGCGGGAGCTGGGGCGCTGAAGGAGGGCGTGGGATGCTGCTGATGGGCAGGAGGGGTTACTTATGGGAGGGATTTGGAACGTACTGATAGGTGGCTAGCTCTGACGCTGGGGCAGCGGGGGCGTGGGTGCACACTGCGAACAGTGGCGCGTGGGACATGGGCATGTGGGGTGGGGCGGGGGTGCGGGTGCGGGTGCTGTCGGGGTGTGGGGGGGGGAGACTGTGTGGCCCCGCGCTGTGTCCTTGGGAAGCGGCAGGGGTGGGGTGAAACACACGTGGGGAGCGGCATGGGGGATAGCGGCTGTGTGGAAGCGAACTACCGCGGATTGGGGCCAGGAGTCGCAGGGACGGCCAGCCGTGTGCCAGCGCCCTTAGAGGAGGAGGTGGAGGGGATTGCCAGCAGCCCCCGCAGGACTGGGGTCCTGGTCTCAAGCCCAGTGAGCGGGCTAAGAAATCCGGTGCGACACGGGACTGGTACTCGCGCCCCCTCACGCCCTCCTGCCGCTCCCTCACGCCCCCCCGCGCCCCGCCCCCGCCAGGAGCCGTACACGCTGCATGACGGCCCGCCCTACGCCAACGGCGACCTGCACATCGGGCACGCGCTCAACAAGATCCTCAAGGACTTCATCAACAGGTGGGCGCGCGGGGAGGGGACAGAGAGGGGCGTGGAGGGGGGAGGGGTGGCGGGGCCAAGGTGCAGCGGGGGGCGGCCATTGCCTCACTGCTGGACTAGTAGTCATGCCTGGAACCCACTTCCCCACCTCTCAACCCGCTGAACCCGCCCCCTCAACCCCCCCTCCCCCCCCCCCCACACACACAGGTACCAGCTGCTCCAGGGCCGCCGCGCCAAGTTCGTTCCGGGCTGGGACACGCACGGCCTGCCCATCGAGCTCAAGGTGCTGCAGAGCCTGCCCGACAAGGAGCGCAAGAGCCTGGTGCGCAGGGGGGAGCTGGGGGGGATGTGTGTGTGTGGGGGGGGGTTGGTTTAAAGTGATTGGGGCGGAGGGCGCGAGGAGTTATGTGCCCGAGCCCAACAACACGTGGGAGGGTTCTTCGGTGCCGCCAGGGACTGGGGCTCGGCGGTGCGGGTCGTGGAAGGACGGCAACACACACGCACAGCCAGTTCCTCGCGGCCCATATTACACACTCAAACGCGCGACACACGCCCCCTCTCCCTCCTGCGCCAGGGTGTGCTGGAGCTGCGCGCCAAGGCCCGCGAGTTCGCGCTCAAGACCATTGACGCGCAGCGGCAGCAGTTCAAGCGCTACGGCGTGTGGGCGGACTGGGCGGCGCCCTACGTGACCCTGGAGCCGGCCTACGAGGCGGCGCAACTGCAGGTGTTTGGCAAGATGTACACCAACGGACACATCTACCGGTGAGAGGCGGCGTGTGCGCACTGGGTGTGTGGCTGTGTATGTTAGGGAGGTTGTGAGGGTTAAAGGCGGGCGGAGCTGGGGGCTGGTGGATGGCTCCTCCCTCCTACACCCCCCTTACCTCCCTCTCCTCCGTACCTCCCCCCCCCCGCAGCGGTCTGAAGCCTGTGCACTGGAGCCCCAGCAGCCGCACCGCCCTGGCTGAGGCCGAGCTGGAGTACCCCGAGGGCCACAAGTCCACCTCCGTCTACGTGGCGCTGCCCATGACGGCGCCCGGACACAAGGCCGCAGCCAACCCGCAGCTGGCGGAGGCGCTGCAGGTGGGCGGGGGGGCAGGGGGGGCGGGCGGTGGGGGAGGCGGGAGGGGGCCGGCTGGGAAGTAGAGGGTCGCGGAGTGGGGTTGCTCGGAAGCAGTGCGAGAGGTGCATGTGCACACGCGTCCCGTGAGGCGACGCGCACCCGCCTCCCTGACACTCCTGCCGCACCTGCTGTAACCTGGGCTTGGTCCCTGCCTCCTCAAACCTCCCTGCCTGCCTGCCTGCCGCTGGCCTCAGGGCTCCGCCTTCGCCATCTGGACCACCACCCCCTGGACCATACCCGCTAACCTGGCCGTGGCGCTGAACGACCAGCTGGACTACTGCGTGGTGGAGGTGCAGGCGGCGGAGGGCGCAGAGGGCGAGGAGGGCGCAGAGGGCGCGGAGGCGGCGGCGGCGGCGGCGGCGGCGGCGGCGGCGGGCTGGGCAGTGCGGCGTCTGGTGGTGGCCAAGGAGCTGGTGGGGCGGCTGGGCGAGAAGACCGGGGCGCGCTTCCAGGTGCTGACCACTGTCAAGGTGAGGATGAGGGAGGAGGACGAGGATGGCGGAGGACCTACCCGTCCCTGGGAACCTATCAATTACAGTACAACCGCCATGCTGGCGGACCGTGGCGGACCGTTACCCTGCCCCTTCCTGCCATCGTGCGCACCCACCCTCAACCCCACCCACCACCCACCTCACCCACGCCTCACCCCCACCCACCCAGGGCTCCGAGCTGGAGGGCTGCACCTACAAGCACCCGCTGTACGACCGCGTCAGCCCCGTGGTCATTGGCGGCGACTACATCACCACCGAGACGGGTGCGCGCGGGGGCGGGCGGGGGGGGGAGAGGTGTGCCTGGTGAGGGGAATGGAAAGGAGGTGCGGGCGCGTGTGTCGGCGGCTGGGCCAGTGCCCCGTGTGTGACGGCACCTCGGCCCAGGACATGGACACGTTGCTAGGGCCCCGCAATCGCTCACCGCCCACCAAGCCCCCTCCCTCTCCTCCCAACACGCACACGAACAAATACACGCTTACCACACAAGCTAAACACACACACACATACACACACACGCTAACCACCGTACCCAACGCCCCGCCCGCCAGGCACGGGCCTGGTGCACACGGCCCCCGGCCACGGCCAGGAGGACTACCTGGTGGGGCAGCGCTGCGGCCTGCCGCTGCTGAGCCCCGTGGACGACGCCGGCTGCTTCACGGCGGAGGCGGGCGAGGCGTTCGCGGGTCTGGCGGTGCAGGGCGAGGGCAACCGGGCGGTGTGCGCGGCGCTGCGGGAGGCGGGCGTGCTGCTCAAGGAGGAGCTGTACGAGCACAAGTACCCCTACGACTGGCGCACCAAGAAGCCCACCATCTTCAGGTGGGGGGGGAAGGGGGGAGGGTGGGGGCGGGGAGGGGGGCAACGGAATGGATGGCCGGGAGGAGGTGGCCGTTGCTTTCCTCAACATATCTCTTACTACAGTCCGCCCAACCACCAGCTCCCGTCTCAACCCACCTAAACTTACACGCCCCCACCCCGCAACACTCCGGTACCGCCAGGGCCACTAGCCAGTGGTTTGCCAGTGTGGAGGGCTTCCGCGGCAGTGCGCTGGAGGCCATCCGCGGCGTGGGCTGGGTGCCGGGCGGCGGCCTGAACCGCATCACCGGCATGGTGGAGGGGCGCTCCGACTGGTGCATCAGCCGGCAGCGCAAGTGGGGCGTGCCCATACCCGTGTTCTACGACACCGAGACAGGTGAGGCAGGGAGGGGGTAGGGGCGGAGGGAGGGGCGGAGGGGGATACGGAGGCGGCCGGAGGGAGTGGGAGGGAGGGGGATACGGAGGGGAGGATTACAGATGGGCGTGGGGGAATGAGACGGCGACGGGCGAAGGATGCCGAGTGGGGGTGGGAGGGCGTGGTTGGCACCCCAACACCAGGCACCCACCCTTGCTACCCGCTGCCCCGCCCCCTCCCTCAACCGCCGCCTTGCAGACGAGGCGCTGATGAGCGATGAGACCATTGCGCACGTGACGGCGCTGGTGCGGCAGCACGGCTCCGACTGCTGGTGGACGATGGGCGTGGAGCAGCTGCTGCCGCCCAGCCTGCAGCACCTGGCGCCGCGGCTGCGCAAGGTGGGGGCTGGGGAGGCTGGGGGACCGAAGCGGGGGGAGGCAGGGGGACTGGAGGGGGGGGGAGGCGTGGGGGACGTGGAGGGGGGGGGGTAGCCGAGTCCGAGTGGGATGGGTGGTGGGGGGGGGGTGAGGGCGAGGGGGTACGTGGAGGGGGGGAGGCGAGGGGGGACGTGGAGGGG